>NC_142350.1:27998750-28159791 GCF_059441175.1 Urocampus carinirostris
ATTTTATGTAGCACTATCTAAATACTCTATATCAACACATGTGTTATATTCCTTTTACTTTATTATTGTTTTATTTACAACACAAGGATACTGCTGGAAGTGTGAATTTCCCTACAGGGATGAATAAAGTATCTATCTATCTATCTATCTATCTATCTATCTATCTATCTATCTATCTATCTATCTATCTATCTATCTATCTATCTATCTATCTATCTATCTATCTATCTATCTATCTATCTGTCTGTCTGTCTGTCTGTCTGTCTGTCTGTCTGTCTGTCTGTCTGTCTGTCTGTCTGTCTGTCTGTCTGTCTGTCTGTCTGTCTGTCTGTCTGTCTGTCTGTCTGTCTGTCTGTCTGTCTGTCTGTCTGTCTATCTATCTATCTATCTATCTATCTATCTATCTATCTATCTATCTATCTATCTATCTATCTATCTATCTATCTATCTATCTATCTATCTATCTATCTATCTATCTATTATATTATAATAATTATTAATATAATTAGAATGTGATATACTACTGTGCTAAGTGTCTGCAGATGCAGAGTGAGGCACGCAATCCTCTTGCCTAATGGCAAGGAGCAATAGTAAGACTAATTATTCTGATTAAGCACACACCTCAGCCCCAAAGAATGAAATTTCTGATATTATTGTCAAGACCAGAACGAAGACAGGACCCGGGAGAGTAGACCTGGTCAGGATAAAAAATGGTTCGAAGCCGGGGGACAGACGGGAGCAAAAAATAGGACAGATGTGAGTCAGGGTCGAAAAGGCTCGCCTAGTGTTAACTGAGGTTCGCAGACGGACTGACAAAAGGGGACAGACAGGACTGGGTACAAATACTGATCAGGAGCCAATAAGAGCCCGCGGCAGTTGGCGCCAAAGAAGCGGGCACAGCTGAGTCACATCAGCAATCATGACAAGTATTTTCAAGCTAAAAGCAAGTCGAGCCATCCAGTAATGACTTGCTGTTGCAGAGTCTTTTTTCATAATGGAGGATCACCTGATTTTATTCAAAAGGAGCAACATATCAGATAAGGTAAGAAAATAAAACAATTATTTTTATGCTGCAGTTGATATATTGCTTTCTTCTTCTGCCTATCAAATGCTTTATAAGATCAATGTTCTCTTTTAGCTTCCACGTGTCACAAAGTCTGTGAGCATCGCTAGCAACAATTGTGGCAATATAAATCCTGCATTTGGCAACCAAATCATTATCAAACATGTCCAAAACCTGAGATCCAATCAACTTACATTTTCTTTTCACATATTAATAAATTGGCTAGGAGTGTGTAATATTTGAAAGGTTGCACGGCCCAAAAATGTGTTGTTTTCACAATCTCCTCCATTGCCCCCGCCCCTGCTTCTCCAGTATATGAACCCCCACCCTCCTTTCTCCAGGTCCAGCTCACATGTGCACTTCATTTACTCAACTTTGTGTTGATATTGACTTCAAAATACTGCTTGCACTGTATTTCTGGCTGAATCGACTCGGGAATCCTTTTTGCAATTTCGAGCCCTGATTTTTATGCGCTGGATAGATTTCCTTGTGTGCTGAGAAGGTCTGGGGTATGCGCTCTTGCACACATGCGCAGCTTGGAGGGAACATTGAATAAGATTTAAGTTCATTTGTATGTATATCTGACTGTGCCTCATTGCGTCACTGTTGTAAGTGATTTATGTTGCAACAAGCCTAAAAATAAAAACGAAGGGATAAATAAATAAAAGTCATTGTGCAAAATGTTTTTCAGGAAAAGCTACAAAGAACACTCCATAAAAGTAGTCGTAGTAGTAGTAGTTATAAAAGCAGTAGTAAGGGGAAACAAAACAGACAGCAAATGCTTCTAGGACACATTTTTATAGGCTGATTATAATAAACATTGTGCATTCGGCTTGAAACCTAAAGACAAAAATGGACTGACAGATGGGCAGGGAAATGAAACGAGAGACATATTCTATTTTTCTTCCTCTTACTTTCACAGTTGCCAGGTAATACTGTGCTTGGAAAAACTGTTGATTGTGCTGAGACGGTAATTACCAAAGCTTTGAAGGCCACCCTTAACAGTCGATACAGGTACACTTGCCCATAAATTTTTATAACAGCAATGACCCGCCACCAGCAGATAAGCCGCTACTTCCTGAATGGAATCCAGATTGTGTCTCACATCCTGCAGCTTCACAGCATTCTGTAAATATGTAACAAAGAGCCGTTATATAGTCTCTCGGCTGCATCCCGGGTGTTTTCAGTGAAGCGTGGTTGTGTGGTATTGTGAGGCATCATGAAGCTTCAGGTTCCCAACCCTGGGCTGGAGGACAGGATACTGTCTCACCAGCAGTTGGACAAGCTCGAGAGGGACGAAGTGGGGGACAGGCCCAAATGGGACAACAAGGCGCAGTATATGCTGACATGCGTGGGATTTTGTGTGGGATTAGGGAACGTCTGGCGCTTCCCCTATTTGTGTCAGAGTCATGGAGGCGGTGAGTAACGAAAAAAGTATTGTCCTTGATGTGCTTTGCAATGTTTATTAACCAAGTATCATACAGCTTGTCTGGAATGTATTTGTTATTTTTGTCATGAAAGAGTCAGATAGCATGTTGTGAGGGATTACTTTTGGTCGTTTTTTTCTCACAGAACAACCCAAATTTTCAATATCTGGCATTATCTACCATAGACATACGTTAAGACGCTGTAATAGCAGTTTAAAATGAAAAACAAAAAACAAAAACGGACTCAGATACTTCCCAATATGATGAACTGGAGCTGAACATAAAGACATTATAAGACAACATAAGCTGGAAAGAGGAACTCTTCTAAATATATACAAAAACGTCAGTTGTCCATATATTGTCAACTGTTTTTACCATAGCCATGCGTTTTATGGGCCTGTGTGGTAGCACAGCAATTTCTGGACAAAGATACCCACATCATAAATGACCCATCAGTACCTCATTGCATTCCCCCATTTGACAATCTAAACTAATAAAGTGATATACAAAGGATTCAAATTTTTGATTTTATAGGTTATAGATAACAAAAAATGCTTTACAGTATTAATTATGCCCCGTCTGTGTCATTTCTTGCCTGTGATTGGTCCATTGTCACACATGGATTCCTGTATGACACCATTGTGGGAAGTTGCTGCGACCTTGAGGGTGTTTTAGAGAACTACATTGATTGAATTATGTATTTTTTTTGTCCCTGTTGAAACCGTTTTATCTCTTTCAGGAACCATTTGAATTTTCTCTATAGCCCATCAGTTGCAGAATTTCGGTCATTTAAATAGCGATTGTAAAACGAGAGCGCCGGAGCCTCCAAGGTAATAAGAAGTTTAAGATGATATGTAACTGTAAAAAAATAATATGATTATTGCGTTGTGGGTTAAATTCACATCAAAGTGGGAACAATCCAGGAATCCAGTGACATGCGGTGAGGTTTGTGTCTGGTGAGGCCCACTCAGATTGACAAGTAGATGAACGTGCATCATAATCATCATTTCACTGACAAGAGAAAGAAAGTGGGCAGCACAGCGGATGAGTGGTTGGGGGTCCGCGGCACAGTTCTGAGGTCATGAGATCGAACTTCCCTGTGTGGAGTTTGCATTTTCTCCCCGTGCTTGCGTGGGTTTTCTCCGGGCACCCCGCTTTCCTCCCACATTCTAAAAACATGCATGTCAGGTTAATTGGCTGTGAATGAGCGAGTGAGATGTTTATCTCTGTGCGCCCTGCGACTGGTTGGCAACCAGTTCATGGTGTTCCCTGCCCACTGGCTGGGATGGGCTTCAGCACCCTAGCAACCATACTAAGGATGAGCGGTGCCTGTAATTGATGGAGAAAGAAAATAATATACAAACTGTAGCATTGACAAAAAAAAAACGTTTAAATGTGTTACCTTAACTTATAAATTTAAGTGTATGCACTGCTTCTTTTGGATAAAAACATCGCAAGTAATCCTCCATTATGAAGAAAGTCCACGCAACGAGAAAAAAATTACAGGGGGGCTTGACTTGCTATTGGCTTGCTAATGCTATCACTAATTGTTTGGGGCGCCAAATCAGATTTTTGGTTTCACTTTTGCCCTCTGCCATGAGGCAAAAGATTTGCATGCCTCACGCTGTATCTGCAGACGCTCAGCACAGTAATATGTTGTATACTAATTGTATTGATAATATTCGTGATTTAACGTGAAGATTCAGCAATTTTTAAAAAAGGTTGAAAAATTGTATTTATTTTACATAAGTGGAATCCCTACTTATGTTGCCGCCATGTTTGTCTCCCTTGTTGTTGCTAGCTGTGGCACTGGTTTTTGGTCACATTAGACAACAGTGCCATCTAGTGGTCAAATGGTACACAATGGGGCTTTAACACTGAACAAATACAACCATTTGACATATTTGTAATTGTATCTTTCCATAATAACAGTTGTGGCCGTGTCTCACCTGCCACCCTTGATTGCACGTCACTGGAGCAATTTACTTTTTAAATTTTGTTTTATTTTTTGCTTTCTTTTCAGATATTTCTAATGGACACATGTCAACGATTCTCATTGAAATTTCCAGAAGGCAATTTATCTAGTATTTTTGTGTTTTTTTCGAACTGAAAAATATGTTTGGACATTTCTAATTGGTCCAGCATTTTCATTTAGTGTTGTTTGTCTTTGACATTTTATAATTAATTGAATATTTGATTGACACTTTATTGTTTTCCTTCTGTTCATGCAAACACAAGGGTTACAATCAATTCAGAAACAACAACTTTATAATACCTCTGGGAAAACCGACTGACAGGAAAAAGCCAAAGCTTGTCTAGCCATCCCTTTCACTGTCTAAACGCTTTTCACAATAATATATTTGAATTTTATTTTTTGTCAGATCTAGATGTGATGCAACGAGTGGAATAATCAATAACTGATAGGGAAATATTTCAACAAATGTGACTACATCTAGTTTCTTAATAGATCAATTAAATTTTGTGTTCGCCACGATAGATTATTTATGTGCTGTATGAAAATAGATTTCCAAGTTAATGACACTATTATTTTCTCTAAAATGTGTAATAGTGATCAGTCCGCATAGATATATTATTTTACATATTTGTTATTTTTGTTATCATTATTGTTATTATATTGTTATTATAATTTTTAGAACACTATTCCCTCACCATGGGCATCGCAGATTTTTCTTTTAATAGGGTCCAATGATACGTACGTACTTGGCAGAAGTGCGACATCATTTTTAACTGTTTTATGTTTACTGAGCTTTGATTGGCAGTTGGGAGGCAGCATCCTTCCTTGATGGATATTTTACGGTCCAACGCGATCATTGGGTACCTACCTATACATGTATGTAATGGTCTGTATGGAACCCGATGGGGGTCGGGGGAATGTTTGGGGTCAGGCCCAAGAAACATCATTAAGCAAAGAAACTATTTTTCTACATTTAACTTATTTCACTTATTAACTCAAATCAGCAGGGTACCATGCTCGAATAATGCTCGAATGTCTTGCCAAAAACATTGACTTACAAGTTATATGGATGAATACTGTTGCATTTTCACCAAGCGGGCAGATAATAAAATGCAAATGTTGCGGATAAACCAATAAGCATATATATGACATATATATATATATATATATATATATATATATATATATATATATATATATATATATATATATATATATATATATATATATATATATATATATTAGGGTAGGGTTAGCGTGTATGCAGCACAGTTCTGAGGTCATGGGTTCAAATCCAGCTACCAACCTTCCTGTGCGGAGTTTGCATGTTCTCCCCGTGCTTGCGTGGGTTTCCTCCGGGCACTCCGGTTTCCTCCCACATTCCAAAAATATACATGTCAGGTTAATTGGCCGGTTCAAATTGTCCCTAGGTGTGAATGAGCGAGTGAGTTGTCTGTCCCTGTGTGCCCTGCGACTGGCTGGCAACCAGTTCAGGGTGTCCCCTGCCCACTGCCCGGAGATGGCTCCCCCCGCACCCCCTGCGACCCTACTGAGGATAAGTGGTGCAGATAATGGATGGATATATATATATATATATATATATATATATATATATATATATATATATATATATATATATATATATATATATATATATATATATATATATATAAATTTATTGGGGTGGCACAGTGGTTAAGTGGTTAGCACATCCGTGGCACAGCACAATGCCAGCGTTGTACCTGGATTTAAATCTTGCTACTAGCTTCCCTGTTTGGGGTTTGCATGGTCTCCCTGTTTTTCCTCCCACATTCCAAAAATGTGTATGGCAGGTGATTTGGTGTCTCAAAATTGTGTCTAGGTATATTAGCGAGTGTAAATAGGTTTCTGTCTACTTGTGCCCTGTGCTTGGCTGGAAACCGGTTCAGGGTATCCACTGCCAACTCGCCAAAGATAGCTGGCAAGGGCTCGAGCTGAAACAACTTACATGGAGGGGCATAATCAAGGAGCATAGTATACAGGAACATCAGCCACCAGTAAAGCATGGAAGTAGCCAATTCCACTGGACCAAGACACATGACCACAGGGCCATGATCCAGTGGGACTTCAGCTTTATGACTGAGAAGCAGATCCTGGTTAACCAACCAGACATAGTGGTGGGGACAAAGAGCAGAAGAGGGTTTTGATAATGGATATGGTGATCCCAGCTGATGCCAACATCAGGAAGAAGGAACATGAGAAACTGTAAACGTACCAGGTTTTAAAGAGCAACTGGACCAGATGTGGAAGATCAATGCCAGTGTGATGCCTGGGACAGTAATCCCCAAACTGTAAGAGTAGCCCCAACAGATTTCCGGATATACCTTGGCCCAGAATAGTGCAGTCCCAAGAACAGGATACTGCGCAGAATCCTCAAACTCCCAAGTCTCTGTTAGAGGACCCAAGTCTAAGAATAATACATACATCACCATACCTAGGAGGATGAAGAATTTGTTTTTATAGATAGATAGATAGATAGATAGATAGATAGATAGATAGATAGATAGATAGATAGATAGAAAGATGGATAGATGTTATAATTTGTTTTTGAGATGCATTCCTCATCATACGAATAAACCAGTTTTATTAGTCTTCAACATGCAACATTGAACTTCCACACACTCATTTCTTATGCAATGCAAATTTGTGTCGGTACATAGAGTCGTAAAACAGTGGATTTTACGTCATTTTTATTGCATTCTATTTCCTTGACGACTGCGCTCTTTCAACCAAAGCGGCCCACTAGTGCAACATAAACATCCTAATGGAATTATTTCATTGCTGCCCTGAAAAAAAAAACATAACAAGTGCAGTCACAAACAACCAGGAGCGTGTTGTTGTCATCTTTATCTTTTCAAAATTATTTTTACCAAGTGGCGCAGAAGCTGCTGACGCAGCAAAAGTGTATCATCAGTGGAAGATAAGACTTTTATATTCCAGTACAAAGGCTGACATTCTTGTAAAAGTGCACGCGCTCTGCAGGTTATAAAACAAGCTGCAATTCATTTTGTCATTCATACGACAGGATGTAAACAAATATAAGTTTTATCAATGTTTATTCCTCACAGGAGCGTTTATGATTCCCTTTCTGATCCTTCTGGTTTTGGAGGGAATCCCTCTTCTTCACTTGGAGTTTGCCATCGGTCAGCGTTTGAGGGCGGGCAGTTTGGGGGTGTGGTCGTCCATTCACCCTTACTTGACAGGCATCGGTAAGTATCGCTCCAAGAAAGTAGTCGTCCAATAGACTTTTGTTAGGCTACTGTATTTTCCTGACTACAAGGTGCTCCCCAGAAACCCTAAATTGGCCAGATATTTGAACGTGCACCTCAAAGTTTGGTGCAATGTGTGAGCGCACTTAATTTGAAATGCAGTACCATATTTCTGGAATTATTGATAACTTACCGTATTTTCCGCACTATAAGGCCCACCGGGTTATAGGGCGCACCCCCAAAAAATAGTTTTTGGTCCTATATTTTCCATACATAAGGCGCACCGGATTATAAGGCGCTACAATGGGAATGTCGACAAAACAGTCAGATAGTTCAGTCAAACTTATTACCCCCTTAACATTCCCAAAGCTTGCAAAGAAGCAAATACGTGTCTCAGACATATACGGAAACAGTGTCTGTACGATGTCACCAATCACTCAAATGCATTGTTCCAAATATCATTCGGAAGGTTAAAGTCTTGGGATTCAAGAAATGTCAAACATTTCTTAGTTTCCATTTTATTTTTTGCTGGCAACTGTCTGAACAGCAAAGTAAGAGTTTTATTGTGCAGGGAAACGGGGTTCTTTACTGTGCATATAACAATAAACACTTTGAATTGAATTCAATTTAAAAATAGACTCATCACAGAAACATCAAGATCGTTTTAAAACAAGATACCGGGAAAATATAAAGCCGCATAGCTCACCTAAGTTCTTTTGCAGCCATTACGTTCAATAATAATACGTTACCATGGTCTTCTTACAACCGTGAGTGTAGTAAATCCAGGAGAGTAAAATATTTACAAATACAGAAAAGTAAAAAAATGTTTTCTCTATGCCGTAGTGCAACCCAACGTGTGATTTACATTCATCTTTTTCAGCCAATTGCAGGCTTTGATTCGCCCCTTTAGCCTATGCGAGCCTGTAAATGATAAAAAGGATCCGCCCCCTTTACCTCCGAATAATTGTAGCCAATAGTGACTGATTCAAATGATGATTGACACATTGGTTAGGAAATGAAACTCCGGTATATAAATCCCAGCATACACCGCTGACTACCTCGCCTTCGGGGGAAAATCGAGTCGGCGGCTGCTTGCCTTAGTTGCAAGACTTTGCGACTTAATATTGATCCATATATAAGGCGCACTGTATTATACGTCGCATGGTCAGTTTTTGAAAAAAATAAAGGCTTTTAGGTGCGCCTTATAGTGCGGAAAATACGGTAATTAATTTTAGTAAACCACATGGCACTGATTGCTCTGCGACTGGGTGGCAACCAGTTCAGGGTGACCCCTTCCCACTTGCCGAAGATGGCTGGGATGGGCTCCAGCACCCCCGCGGCCCTACTTGGGATGAGCGGTTTAGATAATGAACGGATGGATGGCAATGGTAAGAACGCCAAATCTAAATCTGTAGCGCCGTACAGGTGTAATAATTTGACTGTAAACTAGTAGGGAGTATGCTCCTTATGTACTGGACCAAACCGTCCATTTTATTAGCGCTACGTCGGTGATGTGTGCACTTGACTCTGAGCTTATCAGAATTGGAATCCATGAACGAATTTGCATAAGATTGATTTGTCCTCAAGCCATACATACACATGCAAAGAGCAATATCTGGCTCGCGAGCCATAAGTTCCCGACCCCTGATCTATTAGATCATAGCACAGTACCAGATATGTCGGAATAGAGAGAACATTGTTTTTCTTTTTCTCAGCTACAACTAAGCATTGTAAGTGACAAATGGTTGAATTTGTGCAGCCATGCATTTGCTGATTTACATCTTTCAGGACGATCGTACTAATTCCCAGAATGCCGTTCTCTTCAATCAATTCAAAACAACCGAATTACTCCCCACAATGCTTTTCTCGTCATTCAGTTCAGAATCTTGTGTGCTATGTAAAAACTTTGCAAGTTTGCTGTTCTTGCGGCCCATACTATTCTGAAATTCCTTCCTACGTATCGAAACGTCTTACCAGTTCCCAGTGAGCATGCACACACACATTCAGAAGGCTGATAGCGATTTGTGCCTTTGAAAGCAGTGATTACTGACGACCGATTTTGATTTTATCTTATTTGACTTTTTCACTGCTTCAAAATATTGTTTACGGACATAGCTTGTAAGCCTGGCGTGTAACGGGTACCAAGTACTTTTCCGAGACTCTGTTTCCATGACAAGGTGGAGCCCATGATACTGTGGCTTGATGTCATAACCATGCACAAGCGACATACTCTTGAGGTAAAACTCGTAACCTACAATCCATCAAATTGGCTTCGACTGCACTTCGCCAACTGACCATGGGGCACAATTATGGGCAGCTATAACTCGAAAAAAATTGTTTTTTATCATGTAATATGTGGACACACAGCTGCAGCTTTTGGGACAATCCCCATTGACCAATCAAAGGTCAGCAGTGATGGACGTTGCTGACCAATCAGTGGTGGGAAGTGATTGTTGTCTCCTTTGGAACCTCAACAAAGGTGGTACTAAAAAAATGAAATTATGCACCTTGACTCAGGAAAACAAAAAAGGCGAGGCGAGGCAAGCCATCTAGTGTAGGGGTCCCCCATCTTTTTCAAGCGGAGAGCTACTTTTTTGTTACTTATTTGCTCCAAGGGCAGCCAGTTTCACATGAATTTCTAAAAATGACAACTTAACATAAGAAATTGATAACTTATTCACAGGTTGATCATTGGAAGTAAGATTAAATAGAATATGTCAACCACTAAAAAAACAAGGAGCCTAAACCCTAGTTTAAAACCCTAACTCTAGTCCTAACCTTGTTTGAAAAGCCTTAAATCAGTTAAAATCCCTTACATGCATCCCAAACCCTTGCTCCTAACTATAGCCTTACACCTAACTCTAGCAGTAACCCTAGGTAGTCCTAACTTTCATTGAAACCATAATACTACTACTAATTCTATTGTATAACCGCAATTCAGTTCAGGACCATATTATGGAGCCCATACCCCTGACCTTACACATAACTCTAGCTGTAACCCTAGCCCTGTCTTATTTCAGAACAATACATTTTGCTTAATACTCTAATAAGTAGCCCAAACCTTAACTTCTAACCCTAGCCAATCATTTTTTGAAAGAAAAAAAAAGTTGAAAACCCTTTTTTGAAACCCAAATCCTAGCTTAACCTTAGCCTAACATCTAACCTGAAATATATGGCATTAATTTTAAGCATTTATTAACAATTTTTCATACATGCAATGGTGAGCTATTGACAGAACAGGTCCGCGGGAATTACAGCTGTCCTCAGGGGGCACCGTGATGGCGACCCCTGATGTAGTGAAAAAGCACCTTTATAGTCCAGTGTGCCTCGTATATTGGGAGTGCGGAAAATATGGTCCTGTGTTTGCAGGTATCGCTTCCATGTGCGTCTCCCTGACCATCAGTTTGTACTACAACACCATCATCGCTTGGATCCTCTGGTACTTCTTCAATTCTTTCCAAGACCCCTTGCCTTGGAGTCAATGTCCGATGAATGAAAATCTAACAGGTATTATGTCAATGAGGGGGAATCTTGATGAAAGAGTATATCATTTCCTGTGATAATCGCAGGCTTTGTCTCGGAGTGTGCAAGAAGTTCCCCAGTGGATTATTTCTGGTACAGAGAGACCCTAAACACAACTGCGAGTATAGTGGATGATGGCGGCATTCAATGGTGGACATTATTAAGTCACATATGCGCCTGGACTGTGCTCTACGTTTGTATCGTGCGGGGGATCGAGACTACCGGAAAGGTACTGCCTTCTTTTTGTCTATCTGTAAAAAATTGACTTCATCATACAGTACTGAAGGATGTATCGCTGTTTTCAGGCTGTATATGTGACTTCGACACTCCCATATGTGGTGCTAACTATCTTTTTGGTCAGAGGGTTGACACTTAAGGGATCTTTAACTGGACTGAAGTTTCTGTTCACACCTGATGTAAGTTTTCCTTTTTTCTTTCAGTTACAGTATTTGTGTGTATTACTTACTTGTTTTGAAGGTTACGTTAAGTGGCGTGTTGAAAAAAAAAATTGACTTGATTGATTCTTTACCTTGGCTCCCAACAAAAATTCGATCAAAAAATTTGGTTTTATCGTTTGCCCTATTTGTGAAAATTACCTGAATATAATACATTTCCAAATAGTTTCTATAATTTACAAAAGACCCGAATGTTATTCTTCAAATTATCTTTCTCATATTTCTATATTTTTGAGTATAAACAATACTTAAAATGAGCACTTCATTTTGCTTATTTGAATTAAAAAAAAATACTAATAAGAAGAATATTTCCTAGTATTTGTTGTCACCGTAGGTAATACCGGTTATTCATCTCATCTCATCTCATTAGCTGCACCGCTTATCCTCAGTAGGCTCGCGGGGGTGTTGGAGCCCATCCAAGCAATCATCGGGCAGTGGGCAGGGGACACCCTGAACTGGTTGCCAGCCAATTGGAGGGCACACGGGGACAGACAACTCACTCGATCAGTCACACCTAGGGACAATTTGGACCGGCCAATTCACCTGAAATGCATGTCTTTGTAATGTGGGAGGAAACCGGAGTGCCCGGAGGAAACCCACGCAAGCACGGGGAGAACATACAAACTCCGCACAGTAAGGCCGGTAGCTGGATTTGAACCCACGCAGGAGGTTTCCACAACCTCAGAATTGTGCTAACCACTGCGCCGCCGTGCTGCCCCTACCGGTTATTCACATTGCTGTATTTTTTACCCCTGTTTTTTTTAATTTTACAATATTTGTAACCTGTTTTAATAGAAAAATAATAACATCAATATTTGACTCCGTGGCGCTTATTCATCAAACCTGTCATCAAATTCTGTCAAGATGTCGGAGGTGGAACCAAATGTTAAGAAGCAGGTGTGCTCAACAAGGGATGTTATTTACTAACAAAAATCGGTGTTCAAAAAACAAACCTGACATATTACCACCAGATAGGATAGTAGTGTGGAATCATCCAAAAAAGAATGGAGTCCAAACGAGCATGTATGAAAGGCTAGGATGATTAGGGAAAGGTGCGCGGAGATCCGACAGATCTAAGCCCAGTTCCAAACCTGGGGGAAGATAATGCACCGGTTCATGAGAGTTCTAGCTACATCACTCCACAAAATATAATTTAAATGTACTCATAATTCAATGGGGCCCTCACCCAAGGGTCAGTTTGTTATTCCTTGGTAACGGGGAACTGAATTACATTACGAATCGTTTCCAATCTGCAGCTGGAAGAACTGGCCAACCCTTCCACATGGATGAACGCCGGCGCCCAGGTCTTCTACTCCTTTTCACTCGCTTTTGGGGGTTTAATTTCTTTCTCCAGCTACAACTCAGTACAGTGAGTCCTACTTTTGCCAGATTTTAGGAAGTCATGAAGTTTGATGTTGTAAGTGCGCGTTTTTCTTTCAGCAACAACTGTGAACAGGACGCGGTGATCATCTCCATCATCAACGGCATCACGTCCGTGTTTGCCGCCACGGTCATCTATACTGTCATTGGCTTCCGAGCCACGCAGCAATATGACACCTGCATTAATGAGTGCGTAATCTTTACTAGGACTGCAACTAATGACGATTGTAACAGTTGACCATTCACCGACTATTTAAATGATTTGTAAAATAAAAGAAAAATTATTACATTTTTCTTAGATTTCACATGAAGTTGTTTAAATTATGTGGAAAATCCTAATAAACACAAGAAAAAAATGGTACAATGAAGAATACATATCTCATACTGCAGATTTATAAAAATAAGTTTCTTTAAAATAAAAAAAACAATAAGGTGCAGTGCCCAGTTAGTAGAGACATAAATCCATGAATAAACCTTGGTCCATTTTTAGGTACAGGTAAATTAATATGAAATTAAAATGCAGTCAACTTTTTTTATCACTGTAAACCTAAAACAGGCTTATAGCAGTAGTAGAGCGGAAATTCTCAACAGTTTGAAATCAAACTGTTTTCACAGCTGATGATTGTCATGTTTAACGTTTTAACAATTGAGGTTTGTTTTTCGGACTGGATGCATTTAATTTCAAATACATTTGTCAGGCACAGTCTGGTATCAGGCCCAATCTTTCTTTTATAGTGAAATAAACGTGTATAAAATGTACAATGCATGTCATCTAAACCGTATTTGTTTGAAAGTTATTTGAATATAACAAGGCGAGTAAGACTGTTTTATTCAACTGTTCGACTGGCTTTCTGTTTAAATCCAGGCTTAAAACACACTTCTATTCTATAGGATATGAATAACCTTATATTTTATGTTGACAATATCTGTGTATTATTTGTTATTGCAACATCCATTTGCAGCCTGGCCATCCTAGAAGGGGGATTACCTTGTGTGATCCCTTCTCAAGGTGTCATTATACTCATGTTAAGGTTTTGGAGTTTTTCCCTGCCCTCGTGTGGGTTTTAGATCAGGGGATAGCATAATAATAGTCTGTGGTTTGAAATAATCTCTGGTCTTTGCAGCCCTTTGAGACTACTTGTGATAAAGGCATATACAAATAAACAATACTTGACTTGACTTTCTCTCTAAATATTTGTAAATCACCAAGGTACTGCCATGATACTCAAGGGCTGCTTTGCAAACTTTGCAAGTAGTCTTTATATTTGCCGTATCCGGGCTAAAATGCTCTTCTAATATACACTTTTGGTGCAACTTAAGACACATCATCAGTGTTTACACATGGGCTCACTGGGTGTTTCGGGTGTCAAAAAGCAAACCCTCGCCTAGAGTACCCAGTTTTGGTACGCAACTTTACGTTTGCCGCCCTCATTCCTGCATGTTTATGTTACTACTCAGAGAGAGATGCTGTTGTGCATGAGCGACCCTTTAGCAGATTATTCTTGTAGGGATGCCTCACTCTGCTGGAAAAACGTGACAATAGTTGACAATGGGATTCTATGTCGACTTTTTCTTTTATCGATTATTGTCAACGACATTGATTAGTCGTTGCAGCCCTAGCCTTTACTTACTAACATGAGGCAAAAATCATGTTTTATAACTAATAACTATTTCATCTTTCCAGAAACATCCTGACACTGTTGAATGTGTTTGACCTTCCTGAGGGAAACATTGTTGAAGGCAACTATACGGAAGCTTTGAAGCACCTCAATGCGACACATTCCAGTGTCATTGAAGGGCTGAATCTGGGACTTTGTGATATAAATACATTTCTTAGTGAGGTAATGGAGCAGTTTAGCTTTTGTAATGTTTTTGGAGAAAATTACGCTTACTTGTATCCGTTCTTTGTTTCAGGGAGTTGAAGGTACGGGTTTGGCGTTCATCGTGTTCACCGAGTCCATCACCAAGATGCCCTTCTCCCCTCTGTGGTCCGTCCTCTTCTTCGTCATGCTCTTCAGCCTCGGCCTGTCGTCAATGTTTGGAAATATTGAGGGCGTCGTGGTACCTTTGCAATACCTCAACGTTTTTCCAAAGAAGTGGCCCAAAGAAGCTGTCACGGGTAACTTAAATACAAGTCATTCTTATTTACAGTGGATCGTTTCATGTTTTATGGGGTGAAATTGTAATTCCAAATTTGCCTTTTAACAGGTGTGATTTGTGTTGTCTGCTGTCTGGTTGGCCTGATCTTTGTTCAAGGCTCAGGAAACTATTGGCTGTCTTTATTTGATACTTACGGAGGATCCATCCCTCTGCTTGTCATTGGATTCTGTGAGATGATCTCAGTAGTTTATATATATGGGATGGACAGGTAATTGAAATAGACCCATTTATTATTATATTTCCTTATTTTTATGATAACATTGTCCAGGTGCTTTGTTTAATTTTATTGTTTATCCCATTTTACTCCTCATAATGTCTGTTTTTGTTCAATATAGATACCATTGCAACATTTGGCAATTCTTTTGATAGTTTAGTATGTTTTTCTGCAAGCTCAGTACATTATAATTAAAAATAAAACTGATACAAATTATTGGTAAATAGATGAATGAATGATAATTTTTCACTTCTCAAGTGGGAAAATCAGGGCTGCCAAAGATTGAAAATCCTACTTGAGAAAGCGTTCAAAAAGTGCCACTTTTAAGTCAAACATGGTTCTTCGACAAAAATACTGCAAATCCAATTGGCTGTTTCTGCAAAAATCCAGGAGATAGCACTAATGCACCAGAAATGACCAAGGAACAATCAAAAATTGAAATACAAAATCAGCTTACGTGACATTTTTTCCCGACTTTCATAGTTTTCATAGAAAATGTTTAATTTGGAATTTAGTATAAACTGGCAGAGAGAAGATTCATACCATTTGGTAACACTGGAACATGGTAAATAAAGCTACATGTGTGCAAAAGCTCTCGATTTACAAAGGAAATTAACCTTTTTTTATTCAAACACGAATAGTTAATCTTTAATCATCAACCGTAATGAATAAGTCCAAGTTACATTCATATGAACTACAAATAACTGAATAGACAAACAGAAAGACAGACAGACAGACAAAAAAAAATAAATACAGTCAAAAAAAGTGAGTGAGTTAGAAAGGGCGGTCGTCCAAGAGTTCATCAGGCAGTACTCCTGATCCAGAATTGCAGGAATGCTGGAGTACCAACACGCTGAGACAAGACATGGTGACATGAAAAGCAACAAACTAGCACAGAGCCAAGGAGATAGATCGTTTAAATAGTGACAAGGGAGAGTCACCAAAGTAGGGAAATCAAGATTAGTGATCGCAGCTGTTAGGAAGAAAATTAAACATGGAAGTGAATGACAGTAGTGACATAGCGGTTGTCAATATTGTCTTCATAAGATATTGGTTTTCTTAAGGACTCTGTCATATTTCTATATTTAAAACAGTTTTTTTGTACAAAAACACAGGGCAAGAATTACATAACTGGCCTCCCAACAACATTTAGGCCTTAAAAAGTTGATCAGGTTAAATATCAAAAAAATGTTATCAAAAGAAAGTGGGGGAAAAAATTCCACATAACACTGAACATTGGGAAACTGTGTTGAGTGAAGGCCATTACTATGATGTGAAATTACCAAAATCATGACGCACTTCTGCATGTTTTTCTGCTCAGATTCAACGAAGACATCGAGTTCATGATTGGACACAAACCCAACATTTTCTGGCAGGTGACATGGAGATTCATCAGCCCGCTCATCATGGTCTTCATCCTTATCTTCTATTTCATCACCAAAATTACCGAAAAGATTGGCTACAAATCCTGGGATCCACAATATGTACGTTTATTTCCATCTTTTTGGGAGAATTAAGAATCATGATATTTATCTAATTCACACTGATCACTGTTTTCAGGAGAAATTCCCAACTCTGGAGGACAAGTCGTATCCCCAATGGATTTTTGTGATCATCTTTATCCTAGCAGGAATCCCTAGTTTGGCTGTGCCTCTCATTGCGCTCTATAAATGTCTGAGGGCCAAAATAGGAAAGAAGTCCAAGCTCAGCATTGAAATAAATGAAAAGCCCAGATTGTCGCTGTCCTAAAATAGCTTCTTTAAATCCGTTTTCAAAACAAGATAGACCCCTATTGTTTTCAGTATTATAAATAAATCTGCTAATCTGTATATAGGACATATTAATTATAGTTGAGTTTAATTATAATGTGGTTATGTGTCCAGTAGGGGTCAGTTTTGAGATGAGGTCAGTGTATTGAGAGGTTTGGATTTAATATAAATCTTTTGCAATTCGAGATTGCTGTTTATATCTGTAATTATTTTTCAGCTCATTTTTCTGTTCATGTAGTTTGTATGCAAAATAAAGCTATGTCCTGAATACATGCCTATGATGTTTTTAATGTGTACTGTATTAAACAAATGTAGGAAACAGCTTTTTTATGCTGTGATGATTTCATCATGATGAAAGGAAGGATGGAATCACCCTCAAGGTTTACATACAATACCACGGTGTGCTAGTAATTGTGTTACTGAATAAAAGCAAAACGTGATATCTTTTTAAATTTAATTTTATGAAATTTTAGGTGATATAGTCCGTAGTAAAGTGTAGTTACAGGTTTTACTAGGACAGGATCATTTAAGGCTCAGCACCCTGCAGACATTTTCATCTATTGTATTACTGCTCATGGTAGAAATGAACGATTTAGATGAATAATAAATGAATGCAAAGGCAAGTTTCTCATTAATTAATCAAGATGTGAATACATAATAAGATAACGTTGATGTACAGAAAAAACATGTGAAGAAGAGCCTGCCAGTGAACCACCCATTTTTTCAAGATCATTTAATTGGGGCTCCAAAGACTCCGAAAAATCAGTCTTACATCACTTTTAAACGCCTTAATATGAAGTAAATTTGATTTAATTTAATTTAAATTTATATATCCATCCATCCATCTATTATCTGCACCGCTTATGCGGGCTGTAGTTTGTCCACTGCTGGTCCATACCCTCTCCCATATTGTAATGCACGCCTGTACCATGGGGCATAATATTTTTCTATCAGCCTATTATATTAGGCCCACAACGTTTAGTGTATAATGCATATTATGGATATCCAATAATTAGCGTATCAATATCTACCGGAATGATGATGAAGGGAAAAGGCATCGCATTTGAGAAAATGAACTGATAATTGGAGCCTAAACTGCTTTTCAAAAATAAACATTAAACAATAGTATGGTCAATAATATTATTAATAATAGTCTCCATGTGTTTTAGATAGCATGAAAAAAGCCAAGAATGTGGACATTACAGCAATTTGCCAATAATGTCTCAATCTTTAAGCATATTTGACATAAAACAAAAAAATTGGTGAAAAAGAAAAAGAAAAAGATTGAAATCTTACATGAAAATGTGTTTTTGACCATAAAAATGACACAATGTCACTCTTCAATCTTCTTGTGTGAATTCAAAATGGAAATTAGAGTATAGCATAGAGCAGTGTTTTTCAACCAGTGCGCCGGGGCACAATAGTGTGCTGGGAGACCTTGTCTAGTGTGCCGCAGGAAATTTCCTGATTATATCTTTCCATAAAAAAACATGCAATTGTTCAGTATATTTCCTTTTATTCCAGTGGTCAGCCAAAACCTTTAACATTCATCTACCTAGCAGTAGTTTCCTATTATTTGACCCTTTTTATATTAATTATGAAGCAGACAGGGAAATGTTATTAATAACTTATCTTGTTTGATGAAGCTTTTCAAGATTGTATTCCAATAGAAATAATACAATTAATCAATGTAAAATACCGCTTTTAATTGTACTTATTTGGATTGATAATTTCTTGTTTAAAAAAAAATACAGAAAAAGTTAATGTAGTAAAATAAAAAGTCATTGTACTAGCAGATAGTCAAGTCAAGTCAAGTCATTTTTATTTGTATAACCCTTAATCACAAATAGTCTCTAATATTCTTTGCTCATTAAGTATTTTTTTAATATTTTTTTTTAGAAAAAGAAAATAAATATGTAGTAAAACTTGTGAAAATGAATAATAAATAAATATAGTAAAATAAAAAAAAATAAAAAAAAAATTTTATTATGAATAACCAAAATAATTAACCTGTATTACCTCCAGATCCATGGTGACTACAAATAATGATAAAAATGTTACACTGTCAATTTAGGTGACATGATCATTTAAGCTTTAAAATAAAAAAAAGATCGAATTAATATCTTAACATTTTCGACCGCCTAGTGAGCGTCAAGATTTTTTATCGATTAAAAAAGTGTTCCTCGGCCCAAACAAGGTTGAGAAACTGGTATAGAGTATAGTACTATACAAATGGTATCAATAAAACTGTCTTTCAATTGGTCAAACTTTGTTACAACTGTCCCTGTGTAACAACTGTTCCTGGTCATTCCTGGTTCATTTAATAAAAGTAAAAAAAAGCAAAAAACATGTGATAAACGTGTGTAGCCATCTGTGCAAATTCAAACCAGGATTTGATTGCATTAAAAGTGAGATGATGTTTCAAACTTGAGATTTCAGGTATGTGTCTTAGTTTAGGGGAACTTTTCAATTTGACCAAAGTGTTGAATGTCTCAAAAGATTCCTGGCAATATTGTGTACCATATGCAGGTGAATACGTGCATCTCCATGCAAGTTGGCGCAGTCCCACATTTATCCATTTTGTGGAGTGGGCAGACGGTGACATTGTCCTCCTACGCTGTCACGTGCTGTGGAATATGCTGGCTGCCTTTGTAACCGGCTGCCTTTTCTGCTTTTCTGGCACTTTCATACAATGGTACACTTGAGCACTGGGATGCTATTAAGCCTTTCAGACAAGTACAGTTTGAATTCCATCTCTCATGAAAGAAGAGCATCCCAATGTAGGACAGACGGCACAAATGACATCATCAAGATAAAGCAGCGAGGAACGGGTGTAACGCCGGAAACAAGGTGGGTCGCCAAAGTTGGAATTTGTTGATTGTGTTTGGTAGTTATCAATGGCTTGCTATGTCTCTGGGAATGACACACAAAATAACACCCTGCTTCTCTGTAATGAGAAGAGACTATAAGTTTAACTTCATAAAAATGGGAGATTGAAAAATGCATGATTTATTAGGGGAATAAAAACATAAGGAGAGAAGACATCAATGAATTTTGAACTTGCAAAAAGAACAGGGGATGGCAGATCAAGAAACCTACAACAAATTATCGCTGTGCCAAATTCCAAATCTCTTCTAAAAGCCCTACCTGAGCCCTTTCTTTTTTATTAAATCTCTATCCATCTATCTATCTCTATCTAGCTTACAAAAAGCAGATCCACTCTAAAGGGTGTGCAAACCAAAAAACAGCAACATAGTTGGCCGACAGTGACAATGATGTAAAAGGTGTCAAAATAACGATACAACAATGAGAAATAATAACAAACTGGCAACCAATGCAAATTCCTTTGCAAGTGACCAATACTATAAACAGAAGAACTTATCAAACGTACATATAAAATTACAAATCATACATACATATAAATAAAAAAAAAATGAGCAAAATTATCTTTCAACAGCAACAGCAGACTTTCGTTCTCAACTTGTATTTCATATAATGACATAGAACACGTTATGTAAATATAGGAAAATAGAAAAATACTTTAAATAAGCAATTTATCTTTTGATGGGACATGTTTTTTCTGTAAAAAAAAGTTAAACATCCTCACTGTTATCTGGAAGATAGCAGATAATTACAACACTATTCTTTTCCTGAAATAAAGGAAATCTAACACAACGAAATAAATATATGAAAACATTGCTTAAACATTGATAAGTTTACAGTTTAGTACGCAGACAGCAATGGATTTTGAACAAGTAGAAAGAAATGGAAAGGCTCTTCACAATGCTGAATTCCCAATTTTTCCTAAAAGCCTTCCTCTTACATTACAAAAAGCAGAACGGTCCTAAAGGACGTGTGAATCAAAGAACAGCAACATTATTGGCCAATAGTGACAATGATGTAAACTGTGCATAATAGTCAAAATAACAAACAACAATGAGGTATATTAGTCAAAATAACAAGGTGGCATCCTGTGCACTCTCCTTTGCAGGTGTCCAATATCCATCCATCCATCCTTCCATTATCTGCACCGCTTATCCTCAGTAGGGTCGCGGGGGTGCTTCCCAGCTATCTTCGGGCAGTGGGCAGGGGACACCCTAAACTGGTTTCCAGCCAGTCACAAGGCACACAGAGACAGACAACTCACTCGCTCATTCACACCTAGGAACAATTTGGACCGGCCAATTAACCTGACATGCATGTTTTTGGAATGTGGGAGGAAACCGGAGTGCCCGGAGAAAACCCACGCAAGCACGTGGAGAACATGCAAACTCCCCACAGGCGTTTCGATTTCATGACCTCAGAACTGTGCCGCACACGCGCTAACCACTGCGCTGCCGTGCTCCCCGTGTCCAATATTGCAAACAAAATAAATGTATCAGAGATGATAAGACCATCAACTTAATATAATAAATAAATAAAAAAACATTACTATTCCACCTCTATTGTCTTCCACAGGAAATGTCCCAATGCGTCGAGTCCTTCCAATCTGGTGGCGTTGTTGTCGACTTTCAGCCTGACAACGGTAAGAATGCGAGAGCCCAAAAAGCCAGGAGCATGCCAGGTGAGCTTATCTTTGTAGAGAAATGAGGGAAAACGCCATCTCGATTAAAATACATTTTATATATTTCTTCCAAGCTTCAGCGCTTATCTACCTCAAAGGTCCTAAATTCCTCATCTATGTCAGTGGAGCGTTGTCAATGTGGGTAAGAATCCTCTCCTTTATACACACACAGATTATTTTTCCTGGAAAAATAATGAAGGGGTGATTGATTAACATAGGCTGAAATTTGCACACTGTCCTTATTATTATGAGATTGCTACCCTATTGCTGTAGTCATTTATTCTGAATATGCATTAAAAGAAGTGCAAGGCTTCCTGATGGTTGTCAAATAATTTATCGAAACAGAAACATGTAAAAATTAAAAAATTAGGAAGCTACATCAACGTAAAAACAAAGGAAGAGAAAAAACACACACTACACTGTAGTATTGATACTGCAAAAATATTGTTCTCTAATATTAATGAAACTGTAAATCTTGTCAAAAAGGGTAAGGATGATACATAATTGTAATGCATTGCTCTAATTTTAAATATGCATGTTTGCTTGCTTATGTTTAAGAACCAACAAGAATACTAGAAGTTGTCTGGAGCCAGTCTAGCGTGCAGCGAGTAATAAATGTGCATATATATGCATGACGCTAATTTTGATTTTGTTGCATGGTTATAAAAAACAAAATTGTGAGAATGAACATGACGAAGTTGTATCGCAACCATTATCAGAGCCTATTATAATTTTTATATTATTACACCGTTCGTTGTCTAGGTTGGTCCACCAATATGAGGTAAGTCATGGTGCAGTAATGTATATCAGTGTTTCTCAACTTTTTTTGAGCTAATGCACACTTTTTTTCCGATTAAAAAATCTTGAGGCGCACCATCAGTCAAAAACTTTAAAAAGTTAATACCTGGAGCCAGTTTCATCTCTGTTTTTCGAAGCCCTAGTGTGTAATATTTAGATGGCACTGTTGTCCGATGCGAACAAAAACCAGTGCCACAGCAAGAAGCAAGACGGCAGACAAACATGGCAGTGAGTTAAGTCGTAATCCACTACGTAAAAGAAATACAAATTTCTTTACTTATAGTTTCTTATTAAACAAATTGGTATGATGGTTCATGTATTTCTGCATAGTATTTAAATACATTTTTGTTAGTTTTTTTTCTGAATAAAAGTGTTTTGTACAGAGTATGAGGCACTACATATTACACACTGTCCCATTAAGGATTGAATCATCATACTGTCATGTTCCTAGTTTCAGGGTAAAGTAATAAAAATAAAATTCAAATCAACCAAATTGTGTGCAAAAATTGTATCTTATTAGATTCATGATATATAATTTTTTGCACTGTAATGTTAAACAGCTTTATTAGATGAAATACATAAGTAAATAGACTGCGCTGTCCCATGACAGTACATAAAAAGAAACAAAAATAGTAATCTGCTGCCACCTACTGATATGGATGACTGTTAGAGTTACTTGGCTTATCACTGGAAGAAAGCAAAGATACTGAACCATGGTATGATTACCTTTATCGTGGGACATTCGTGAATTACTCACAACACACCAGTCTGCCCCAGTACTGGTTGAAAAACGCTGATCTAGACTACTGTGTTCTAAAATGATCATACAATCCCTAGTTACCTGAATTAAGTGAAGATTGCTAAACAAAACCTAACAAAGTTCATGTATGTTGTGTCAATCAGGGTGACCGTATGTGGCACTTTGCCATCTCTGTGTTCCTGATTGAGCTGTACGAACGCAACTTGCTGTTGACCGCCGTTTTCGGTTTGGTGGTGGCCGGTTCTGTGCTCCTGCTCGGAGCTTTGATTGGAGACTGGGTGGACCGCAGTCCCAGGAATAAAGGTAGAACAATTTCACGCCAACCTAAAAATGTTAGCATGCATTACAGTGCATCACAGAAGCGCGTGATAAATCAGCCGTGTCGATTTTGAAGCTGGGCCATGCGCTGCTTTGCCATCCCACCGTGTGGTAAATTGCATTTCCCTTCCGGCGGCTGGAGAAAATATATTTCTGATTTAGGTTCTGCGCTTGAAGGCAGCGGCGCATACGGCTCACAGCCAGTGACATCTGGTTAAATTTAGCTGTCAGACAGTAGGCTACACACATGAAGGGAATAGTTGCATTTAGATAGGAGCTGCTTATGTTTGGGTTTTCAAAAGCCTTGTAAGCACACACAGTAAACATAATATGCTCTTATTAAAGGTCACTAGGCATGTTTACATGCAGGGAATAGTCAGATTGAGAACATAGTTGTGATGTGATCTTGGACTAATATGAATAAAATGACTATTCGTACTACTGACAAGAATAAACCCTGTATTAGAGGTAGAATAGGAACAAATTTCATTTTTTCTGTGAGGAATCAGGAGGGCCATGATTTTGGCTGACTCCAACTCTCCCCCCGATGTAGACCCCCACCCACCACTCTCTGTGGCTGCTGCCGATATTGGACGACTACAACCGGATTTCAATGACATAATTAAGCAGTGCACTCATTCCCAAAGTGATAACTACCTCCAGTAGTAGTTACAATATTCAATCCAAACACAGGACGGATTTTTTTTTTAAGTCATCGACAGAGAAACCGGGCTCAGGCCGAAACCAAACTTAATAATTGACGATTTAGGCCCGACCTGACCCGAATTTCATGTCGGGCCGGGTGCTGCCTCTGGACCTATGATCTTACCTCTACTTTTGTCCTCATGCCGTCTGGGAATAACCCGATATGAAGGTGCGATGCACGAGCGATTTTGATAATGCATTTAACTTTTGACCACTGTTGGTCCCTCCTTGTTCCAGTGTTGGGCTTTCATAGTGCATTTCGTCTTTATGAGTTGTGTTTGTCCGCGACTTGCCAGATAGATGTACTCACACTATAAATGGGTGAATACATCAGTGACATTTTATATGACAATTATCAAGTAAATGAAGCAAAGAAAAGTTGCCAATTTGCATAAGGCCACTTTAGTGTTTAACGCAGAGTTATTGTGTATAATTTGTTTCTGTACTACAACAAGGTTGAGAACCTGGTATAGAGTATAGTCCTATAGAAATGGTATCAATAAAACTAAGAAGAATAACAAAATAGCCAAATAACAAATACAAGAGAATGCACATAAAGCATTGGATATTCCAAAGTAGTTTACATCAACGATTAACCTTTTTATGAACGTACAATCTACAACCCTTTTTGTCGATATAAGCAGATTGACTGAGAGTTTTTTGGTGTTTACATTGCCTAAAAAAACCTGGATATCCTTATTTATGTAAATTAAAATAAACCAATAGTTTTATTAAGATAATAACTGGATTAGATTTCAAACCACACAGTTATGCCAGAAAACGCATATGCTGAGGAGCTGGCTATGGTGAACGAGTGTATTATCCAGTACATGGCCATTAAAGGCATTCTCTTGGACAGTAATGCTTTTATAATGTTGGGGGCTTGGGGGGTGGCAAAACCCGGTCCAAAAAAACTTGGATGGCGTTGCCAGGCTGCACTTGCTGAAGACTCACCACAGGAAGTGATGCCCCAATGACCCAGTCGGTAAAGGTATCCAAGAACCGTAACCAGTGAATGACATATATGATTGTGACACCTTGTCTTCCCAAGACAAATACTTCAAATCATTTGTGAATACCAAAAACGACACTACTTAGGCGGAGGAAGAAACTCGAAAGGGAGAAAAGCATACATAAATTAACGTTCCACAAAGAAGAACTCAGACATCAATCACAAGACAGGCTCGACAACAACAAAGACAGAACAAGAACTGGGCTATAAATCATCCAAACGTATGTAGGGCAGGGATCTCTAACGTGGTGCCCGCGGGCTCCAGGGTGCCCCCAAGGGACAGCTGAGGTGCCCGTGGACCTGTTCTGAAAATAGCTCACCAGTGCTGTGTCATTGTTCTAGTCTAGTAAAAAAGTCTCTTTAACCCTACATCCAATAACAGCCCTGGTAATAACATATTGACAACATAGTAAGATCATGATGAAATTGTCATTTTAGATTGCAAACTGGGTGCCATTTACGCTGAGTATTAACGAAAACTAGGTCTCAGCTTGAAAAAGGTCAGAGACCCTTGATGTAAGGGTGTAGGTCAAGTCAAATGGAACTCCTAAGCAGTCCAAAATGCTTTCCTTATTAAATAACACTTTTTATTTGACACATCAACCAAACCATGTGACAGACACAGTGGTCAAATAATATAAAATGTTATGGGCGGAAACAGCTTATGTAACAATGTCGCTCATGCATGACCTTTTGCAGTCGGATTATTCCCAAACAATTCTAAATGCGGACTTCTGATCGTGATCTAACAATACCTGGCATGTAAACATAGCTATTAATAAAAATATCATCCAAAGTCTGACTTCCTTTCCTTTGTCTCATTTCAGTTGCACACGCGTCTCTTTTCGTCCAAAACATCTCAGTGACAATTTGTAGCATTGTGCTCATGCTGGTCTTCTCATATAAGCAAAAAATTGAACAAATCTGGGACGGCTGGCTTACTGTGAGTAAACCCGCTCTTATGATTGCATGTCCATTTTGTCATGTTCAGTAACAGGATAATGGCTGTGATTATTCCTGCTGCTGTTGTTATTGTTGCTGTCCTCCTCTTTGCTGTGAGATTGTGGCCGCAATCCTTCTGTGCTTACGTAATAACATGTCACATGGCAAAACTTACACAAGGTGGTTTGTTATACGGTGGTGATCGCCCTGGCAGATGTGGCAAACCTTGCAAGCACCGCCTTGACTATTGCCATCCAGCGGGACTGGATTATAGTCATAACCGGATACAATCGTGGCCACCTGGCCGGTAAGACCACTCTTTCTCTCAGGTGCTGATGTTAGGCGAGAAAAAATGTTAACCTGAGCCTCCCTGGTCCTGACAAAAAGGAATGAATGCAACCATGAGGCGAATAGATCAGGTGACTAACATCCTGGCCCCGCTCGCAGTGGGACAGGTCATGACGTTGGCCTCCAATGTAGTTGGGTGTGGCTTCATCCTGGGATGGAACCTCGTGTCTCTCATTGTGGAGTTCTTCTTCTTGTCCCGGGTGTATCGCATTGTGCCCGCTCTTTCAATCAAGCCTCCAACCATGGAGGTGGACAAGCCAAATCTCCGAGGGATGAGGAGGGAAGGATCCCAAGGTATGTTGGTGGGATTTTAGGTCCAATTTGTCCTCTTTAGCTTAGCATTATATCAGCAACACTGCGTTGTACAGATTCAAATCATCTGATTTATATCCACAACAGATACATTCAACTAATCACATTCACAGTTAAAAATGATTTAAAGATTGATTGGGGATTACTTGGATCAGTCCTGAAACCTACATTCTGATCTCATAGCCTCACTTGCCTGCATAAACATGGTGTGCGAAAAAATGTATATCAATTTTAGCACCTGTTTACTCAATTATTTGTTCTTTCTTTATAGACTGAACCCATTGAACTGACTGATAGCAGCCACAATACATGAAATGTATTCTAAAATGCTAACAGAAGTATGAAACAAATACAATTTGGGAGAGTTTAACAAAGAACGACCAACACAATTTACCACCCCTCGAATTGAAACTGTGTTTAAAGCAAATGGAACTGTTCAGGACATCCCCAAGAAGCAATCTGGTAGACATTGATATGACTCACTAATGAAGAAAGATTACTGGAAACGTTTCAACGAAGTCCAAGAAATCCTACAACAAGCATTGGAGTAATATTGTGATGTAACTTCTCCATTGGAGAACCACGGTGCAGAGGCCAAGGCCTTAATTCCAGACACCGCAGCCTCCACACGCAAAGTTAGCATGTTCTCCCAGTGCTTGCGTGGGCTTCCTCTAGGCCTTCCGGTTTCCTCCCACATTTAGGCTGGTCCAAATTGGATGTGTGTGTGAATTGTTGTATGTCTGTGTGCAACCAGTTCAGGTGTCCCCTGCCGACTGCCTGAAGATAGCTGGGGGACTGAATTCAACCCTAGTGAGGATAAGCGGCACAGAAAATGGATGGATGAAACTTCTCAATTGACAACTCTTAACTAGCTTGCGGCATAACATTTCTTGGACTATGTTGAAACGTTTCCAGTAATATTTCTTCATTTGTGGGGTTTGTCAATGTATGTGGTTTTCCGTAATGCTGCTTACGACTGTCCTTAACATTTCTATCAGTTTCAAACTTATCTCTTGTTCAAGTGGTGGTAACTCGTTTGGGTGATTCTTTGTTAAACTCCCTCCTAAATTGTCTTTGCACTTCTACTGTGTTTTCATGCTTCCAGTCACATTTCATTAATGTCAAGTCAGGCTGGCATCATTCGGTTCAATGGGTTCAGTTCAGAGGCGATTTTAGGTTCAGAGTGTTTGGGGGTGCTAAGCACCATGAGTATCTGGCTGGTTAAAAAAAAATCCTTTCATTTAAAGTGATTTCAGGTTTGTTTAACAAACAAAGGAGTGTCACTCACCATTTGTGAACTTCACGTTACACTTTGTGGTTTGCAGAAACACTATTAGTACGCCATGCCCATTTTTACTCATTTATTTCTAATAGAGTATACATACACACACACACACACACACACACACACACACACACACACACACACACACACACACACACACACACACACACACACACACACCCAACACACCCACACACATTTACATACAGAAAAAGCATAAATCATATTAGATAATGATGCATTCAATTCAACACTTTATAAATCCACCCTACACTTTATGGATTAAGTTATTGGGTGGTAAAATAGTTGATCAACATAACTACTGCGATACATACTCTCACTGTAATACACCTGAGCCTCCAGAGACTTGCCGCAATTTACACCAGCCGAGCGAAAAAGGAGCCCGGAGAAGGGCAATAGTAGTGCTAGGAATCAAATGGACTGAACCATTTCAAGGCAGTGGAGTATTTCAGAGGCTGCATTATTTGCATTTTTGTTTTCTTTTCCCGTTTTAAAAAAATATAGCATTTCTCCTCGTATTTAAGCCTATTTAAGCCTCTATTAAGAAAAATAGAGTTTTAAAAATGTTATAATTTTTGAAGGTGCTTGGGTAGGCTGGTTACCCCCTTGGTTCAGCCCATAAAGAAAGAAAAAGCAATTGAGCTGCTTGATTGTACATACCGTATTTTCCGCACTATAAGGCACACCTAAAAGCCTTTATTTTTTTCAAAAGCTGACCATGCGCCTTATAATACAGTGCGCCTTATTTATGGATCAACATAAATCGCAAAGTCTTCCAACTAACTTGCAGCCGCCGACTCGATTTTCCCCCGAACGCCAAGTAGTACACAGTGTATGCTGGGATTTATTTACCGGTGTTTCATTGGCTAACCAATGTGTCAATCATCATTTGAATCGATCACTATTGGCTAAAGTTATTCGGAGGTCAAGGGGCGGATCTTTTTTATCATTTACAGGCTGGCATTGGCTTAAACGGCAAAACAAAGCCTGCAATTGGCCGAAAATGATGTGTCAATCATCAGTTGAATCGATCACTATTGGCTAAAGTTATTCGGAGGTTAAGGGGCGGATCCTTTTTATCATTTACAGGCTGGCATTGGCTTGAACGGCAAAACAAAGCCTGCAATAGGCCGAAAAAGATGAATGTGAATAGCATGTTAGGGGCCTGTCACACAGACATTTGTGGCTGAATCACGGCCAGAAATTTCTGCCTGTGATGCGGACGCTATTGGACGCTTTGAGATCGCCATACAGACGAGATACAGCAGTGCTTAACACGCAGTCGGAAATTCGCGCGCAGGTAGGCAGCGCGAAAAAGTTTTGCGCTGCCCAATTCTTCAGAGCGCGGGCACACTGCCTTTCACGAGCGTTTTGAGGCTGACCACGGCCAGATAAATCTCTGGCCGTGAAGCAGATGCTGTTGGGCGCTGTTGGACGTTTTGAGACCGCCAAATAGACGAGATACAGCAGTGCTTTACTCGCGGTCGGAAATTCACACGCGGTTGGCCGCGCGTGAAACTTTTGAGCTGCTCAAAAGTTTGAGCACGTGTTAAACCGCATGCTGCACACGTGGTCAACACGAGGTAATGACGCGGAAATGTCGCGGAACGACGTGCTCTGGCCGCGGCCAGGGCGTGGTTACACATGGGTAGGACGGGAAATTTCAGCGGGTAATCGTGGGTGGAGCATGGTAATAGCATGTTCTGCGCCTGTATCGCGGTGTTATTACGTGAAATTAGCGTGTTACGCGTGTGACGGTCAAACGCCTTTCTCCGCGTATATACAGCGCGATTTGCCGAGCACACGTCAGTTGTGCTCGAGACGTCAAGGGGGTGAACATGGATCCCCGTCAGCGTAGTGACCTCGTCTTAATCCATTTTTATTTCTTGACATTTCTTTTTAAGATAATAAAATAAAAATTATGCCATAGCTTGAAATCTTGATCTTCACGGGACTGTGTCTTGAGCGGTTATGATTTCTACAGCCCGGTGTTATCCGAGAAATACATCCCTGCCGAGATTTGCATCCCCTCGCTACTACAACCACTTTTACCTCGTTTTATCTCACTTTTAGGGAATGTAATGGCGAACATATAACCAAAACCACTTCGTCTTGCATTTGTTGGGAATGTAATACAACTTAAACCATTCCGTCTTTGTTTTTGTTGTGAACGTAATCGAATGGTAAATCCTCCCCCCCTCGCGTGAACGCGCATTCTGCTGCGCTTCCAACAAAAGCGATCGTATTCTATATGAAACGCTTATTAAAACAATAAAGCGAGCTAATTATAACAATTGGGAGATCCTAGTCTATATAACGCGTTTATTTAAACAATAAAGTGCGATCGTATTCTACAAAATGCGTTTGTTAACGCGGATGAAAAAGTCAAAAGCGATCGCAGCAGATAATGGATGGAATGGAGTGTCTATTTTTAAATTAAACTCAATTCCAAGTGTTTATTGTCATATGCACAGTAAAGTTGCGAGCGAAAAAGAAAATAGAAACTAAGGAATGGTTGGCATTTCTTGAATCCCAAGACTTTAACCTTCCGAATGATGGAACGATGCATTTGAGTGACATCGTAGGGACACCGCATCCGCACGTGTTCTCGACACGTATTTGCGTCTTTGCAAGCTTTCGGAATGTTAAGGGGGTAATAAGTTTGACTGAACTATCTGACTGTTTTGTCCACGTTCCCATTGTAGCGCCTTATAATCCGGTGCGTCTTATATATGTCAAAAATAGGACCAAAAACTATTTTTTCGGGGTGCGCCCTATAACTCGGTGCGCCTTATAGTGCGGAAAATACGGTACTTAACATTTTTGGGTACACCATCTATATAGCATTATCAATGTACAACTTTTTGTTTACATATCACTTATTTGGCATTAGGTGAACGTCGAGTAGTACCAACTCAAGAAGACCGCAACAGCAACACGAGCCTTCACCTTAAAGAAATCACCAATCTCCCGCTGTGCTTCCGGAGGTTCTGCTGGCTTGTGAGCACTTGCAAGGAGGGGTGGAGGTCCTACTACCAGCAGCCAGTCTTCCTGGCGGGAATGGGCCTGGCCTTCCTCTACACTACCGTGCTAGGCTTTGATTGCATCACCACAGGCTACGCTTACACTCAGGGCATCAGCGGCTCCCTCCTCAGCGTGCTGATGGGCGTGTCGGCCATCACGGGGCTGATGGGTACCGTTATGTTCACCAAACTGAGGAAAAAGTATGGCCTGGTTAATACTGGCATCATATCCAGCTGCCTCCACCTTGGCTGCCTGCTCCTGTGTGTTTCCTCCGTCTTTGCCCCCGGCAGTCCCATGGATCTCAACTTGCTCATGCCCTACTTTACTGCCAACTCCTCCGAGCTTGCTGAGATGGCTAGCCAAAAACAGAAACTTACCTCTCCTCTGAGGGGGGGCAGCAATCAACCTCTGCTCCCTGACCGCTCCTCCATCCACTGGACGAACAACACTGTGCTTTTTGACAACGCGCCTTCAAGTAGCACGCCAGAGTCTTACGTCTCCATTATCCTCTTGTTCTTGGGGGTCATCACGGCACGCATAGGTAAGCGAACAGGTTTTAAAACACACCAGATTATAAGGCGCACTCCCAAAAAGTAATCTTCTGTAATATATTTTTCGTATACAAGGGGCACTGGACTATAAGGTGCATGGAGTTCAAACTAAACTAAGAGTTAGGGTTGCATAAAAAAATAATAAATACATTTAAATTAAAAGATAATATTTTATCGAACATATATAAACATTATGACGATTAGTTTCACCATTTAAATAAATTTTTAGCAACAAACAATTAACTTGTTCACCACAAGAACACACTTTAAGACCACTATATGAACTTACCGTATGCAATATCAGTTAACAACAGTTCAACTATGCATTTTCAATGTTATCCAAAGTTTTTTCAGGTATACAAGACACATTGGATTATGAATCTCACTTTCAAATTTCTGGCTTATTTGGAGTTTTTAGGTGCACCTTATTATCCGGAAAATATGGTACTTTTATGCAGTTGGGTACATTCACTTATGTTTTTCAATTTGTTAAATATATACTCATTGTATCTTAACCATTTTCATTGAGCAGGTCGGATGAAAAAGCCTGATGGCCCACATGTGGCCCACGGGCCATAGTTAGCCTACCCCTTTAAGACTCTTAAAAAAACCTCAACCAAGTGTCCTTGCAATAACCAAGGCAAACCCTTTCAGTGTTTCTTCAGGTAAAATTGATTGTCCAGCTATTATAGATCTTACATTCTGATAGGCCAAAAAAGGTTGAAGCGGATTTTCGTAAAAGTTTAAATGAGATTAAAGCCTATAAATGACCAAAATGTCCTGACAATCAGGCAAGGTTTATGTGTTTTCGACGCATAAAAATGCTTTTTTTCAATGCTGTGTCACTTGCGTCTGCAGGCCTATGGTCTTTTGACCTGACAGTGACCCAGCTGTTGCAGGAGAACATCTGTGAGTCGGAGCGAGGCGTCATAAACGGAGTGCAGAGCTCAATGAATTACCTGATGGACCTTCTCCACTTCATAATGGTCATCTCTGCACCACAGCCACAGCATTTTGGCTACCTCGTTCTCGTTTCCGTGCTCTTCATCACCACTGGACACACTATGTACTTTCTGTACGTGCACAAAGCCAAGCGAAAACGGCGGCTGGACACTTAAAAGGTGCTGAATGGGGACCGCCAACGCAAAGCACACTTTTACCAGCGCCGAGTTCATTCGGTGAAATGAATGTCTCCCTCCTGATTCTGTGACTCGGCCGTTCACTCGGGCCCTGCAGGGCTTCATGCTATAGAGTAGCAAACGACAACTCAGGTGCAATAGAATGAGAGCAACACAGTTTCATAAATATGAAAAGCTGCTATAAATGCAGCGGTAAAACCTCCATGGGAGATGTCCTAGTGGAATTTACAACCGGGTTTGGTAAACCCCAAAGGAGTGCTGCAAGGCTTTCAAAAGACCTTTTAAAGTGTTCTTTATTACCGTGGATGGATGGTGACACTTTTTTTAAGTACCAAAGAAGTGTAGTTGTGAGAGAAACATTAAAAAGAATCATATGCATCATGCAAACGTTACTAATGAATGCCAATTTGGAAGCAAAAACAAAGAGAATTAGACATGAGAGCGTATGAAATCAAGATGAGAATAAATTAAGAGAGGTAACTTCCCTTTTACTAAGACTTCTTTTCAAACAAAGAGGACAAACTGACATACCTCAAACTACAAAAAGGTCCCTATTGGGGTTTGAACTGGACAAACAAACATTGTCATCTGTGGAATGGAACAAAAGAACTTGTATATCTATATATCTATATCTGCTCAATGAGATCATCTTGTCTACTCAATGAGATCATTTTTCTTATTTAAAGAAAAAAAATCTACCAATATTAGAAAATGGTACTTGAAATGAGCGAAATGGCTTATTGTAAGTACCAGTATATACATTTTTATTTGACAATAAAAACTACCGGTAGTCGGAATCTCTTAGAATTAAGAATTAAAAAAAGCAACATTTACCGCCAAACATTTTAGCTTTTTCAAGTGCACACACAACAAACAATTTTGGGGATGGAAAATGTTTATTTCAATTCAAAATGTTTTAACTTGTTTTCTGTCAAAAGAAAAAAAACACCAAACATTTAAGCGTCTTCTTTAGTCAAATAAGACAAAGCATGCTTAAAAAAAAAGCAAAATTAGCTCCTATTGGCGATTATTTTTAGCCGTTTTAAGTATTATTTTTACATATCTTTTTTTATTGTACAAATGTCCTCTCAATGAGAAAGGTATCGAATACAAATTCAATAATTAAATATGAATTTAAATAATAAGCAAAAATACCATATCCATATCATATAAACATGCATTATTTTATTTGTAATTTAGTAAATGTAATTTAAAAGAAAAATAACTGAATAAATGAAATTATCAAGATTTTCTGCCAAGAGTGTAAAAATATATTTTTTGCAGTGCACCTTGACGAACAGCAAAAGATTTCTCAGAATTATTTTTCTGCACAACCAGTTCTGCCCACTGCCCGGAGATAGCTGAGATGGGCTCTACTGATTAGACGCGGTGCAGATAATGGATGGATATTATTCTGCAATGTTTTCATTTGTACATCCCACAACCAGCATCACCTCTGCAATATATTTGTACAACTCTTCTGTGACTTCTTTAAATAGTGCGTTGTCAGTGTTTCTTTTAGGCTCATATCATCATAAACTATTCTTAAAATGACATTTGCCATGATATAATGGAGAAAACAAATGTACTTTTATTCTTATTGCCTATTTATTGTTTTGAGAAATACAAAGAAACCCAAGCAAAAAGGGGTTAGTCAGTTAATGTGTGGTTAATGTTGGATACATAAGTAACACATGGAGAATATGAGTATGGGTGTGTGTGAATGGGTAAGCGTGAAGCACATTGTAAAGCGCTTTGGGAGGTCTTCATTGACTTGAAAAGCGCTATATAAATGCATTTACACTACATTACACTGCATGTTAAGAGAGGACCGTATGAGAGTGTGATTGTGATGACTGTTGTATGGTGCAGACTCTTGGAGCTTGAATTGAGATTTGAGAAGGAAATTAAATGTTTTTGAGATGAAGTGCTTGGGGAGTATGTTATGAGTGGCAAGATTTGATGATTGAGAAATCAAATTGTGGAGAGAAAGAACTGTAGTAGTAGCATAACTGAGCAAGCGTGTGAATAAGAGAGTACTCGGTTGGTTTGGACTCATGGAGAGGATGGATTAGGGGCAAATTTTGAAGAGGATCTACAGAGCAGAAGTAAATGGAAAGAGAACAAGAAGATGGCCGCGATTGACGTGGATGGATGGTGTTATGAGTGCACTGCAGGAAAGAGGTCTAAATGTAGTGGAAGCTAGAGCTCTAGTTGGCGATAGGAATGAGTGGAGAGGTGTTGTAAAAGGATAGTGGGATGTTTAGACGTGTTCTAAGGGATTGGCAGCGCTTCTATATGATGTGGCAGGGGTAAACCATTGAAAGCTGCTGGGCCCTGCTGTTGAACAGAAGTGTGTTGTGTCACCCTGACCTTAGAGACATGGCCTCTTTCTTGTGTCCCGTTTCATCCAGAGGGACAAAAGCATGACCAACTTGGGTGCCGAGGTGCTTAACTTGTTTGGGTGTTTGGGCATTAGGGTTGGCCATGGTCACATTTTTTCTGTTTTTTCTATTTTCTTTTGTTTGTTTTTGTGTATGTGTTTGTCTTGCTGTTGTTCACCCCTCTCAAAGGGATATGACCATGGTAGATAGATAGACAGAAGTAACACATCATCATATAAAATGACAGAAAGATCATAGATTTGATGAAAGAAAGCTGACCCTGATCGCACTGACATTGGGATTAACCAGTGGCTGCAAATATATTCAGTCGACTACATGAATTTATATGAGGCTGGCAGAACAGCAGGCTGGCACTGCGGGATCACTATTTTTTAATCAGATTCTTAAAGGCATCATTACTTTTTGCAAAGAAATGTTGCAGCGTACAAAGTCATGACGTACCTTTTTGTTTTCATTTTAATTTTGACATCAACCCCAGGAAAAACGTGGTTGCAATATAACATTCTATGCAGCCGCATTAATCTAAGCAGGGTTTTCTGGTATTTTGTTTGTGATAGATTGAAAATCAACTGAAAATGACCCCCCACATGTAAACATGTTTTCTTGAATTTAAAAGAAACATTGTTTGCATTTTTTTGCAATCTTTTTGGAATAGCAGCAACAATATGCATTTATGAATAAACAAACATGATATATTTCTTCATTTTTTGTCTTTAAATAAACGTTATCAAAAACTCAAATGCAATAGAGCTTGCTCATAGGTTATTTTGATATCTTGAGAAATTGAATAAAGCCATGATAAAAATAAAAAGGAAATAAATAAGTAACCAGCTATTTGAATGTCGGGGACACCAGAGAGTGGGATCAAATCATCACATTTTCATTAGTAGTTGGTAAGTAGTTTGGCCATCCCTGATAAAGTATATGGTAGTTTTTGTCATCTTGATATAAAAAAAGCAATTTTAGTAATCATCGAGTTGATGAAACACTTTTGCTTATTCCAGGGTTCGTACACCTTTTTAATGGCCAAATTCAAACACATTTTAAGGACTTTTAAGGCCGATTTTCCAATTTCTCCAGTTCCATTCAAAAAAGAGAGAAAACATTATTACATTGTTACTTATTATATTTGAATAACTGCCATTACCATTATGGTTATTGATCCCACCAATACTGATGATGTATTTAAGGTAGTTGTTAAGATTGTTTTAGTTTTCTACATTTAATGTGTGGTCTCTCGAGTCAGACTGCTGAGAAACATGGCATCAGTTTTAAGCATTTATCAAAAAATCAAGCACTTTTCAAAATTAGAAAACACAACATTAAAATTCAAGCATTTCAGGATTTCAGTAGGAACCCCGTTATTAGAAAAAAAAAAAAAAAAGAAAATTAAGATTTTATTTTTTTTAAGTGTATAATGTCACTTTCACTCGTTAGCAACGGACAAAATGGCATACTAGACATGAAAAAGTTGAGTTTTCTGCTTCAATCGTATCTTTGAAATACAGCAATCATTAACATCTAGGGCAAAAGACGAGCTTTAGAACCACAGAATGCTATCTATAAGGTATCATCATTAAAAGTCTGAGCTCACAACCAGTGATTAAAATAGTTGATCATCCTTGAAAATGCGCAACAAGCAAAACTAGCTTTCATCATTTCCTCCTGCTGCTGCTGCTTCCCTGCGGCTTCCCTGATGCGTTACTCCCTGATCATCTACGCACACTTTCACGTCTGACTTCAGGCGTTCTCACTTTGAAATTCGTTTACTTTAGAAACTGGGTCAGTGGTAGCACACCGAAGACGTGCTTGCCTCCGTGAAAAACTATGCAAAAAATAGCACACAGGAGCAGATAGTGTGGATAATAAACTCTTTTTTGTTTCGTCTAATGAGTTTGTTCTATGAGAAAACCTAATAATCCTCAACGTCAGTGTGTCTGCTTAAAGTAAATTATTTCAATAAATAATCCATTGATTTATCAATTTGAAGCAAGCTAATTACCATGTTTGCCTCAAAGTTCAAAAATGTTGGGTTTGATTCCAGCTACCAGGCACCCAAAGCACAGTTTGCTTGTTCTCCCTTTGCCTCTGTGGGTTTTCTCTGGGTACTTTAGTTTTCTCCCACCTTTCAAAAATGTGTATGGAAGTTTGATTGAGGTGATTTTCACAAAGTATGCATGAGTATGCTAATGGTGGTATGCCTCTGTGTACCCTGTGATTGGCTGGCAATCAGTCCAGATTGTCCCCATCCGATTGCCCGATGTCTCTGCCAAACCTCTAACCCTAGGGAGGTGAAGCAGATTAGAAAATGAATGTGAATGAATAATATTATTTCTATGAAGTCTGTACTGTCTTTGGGAGTACCATTATTTTATCAGTATTATCAGAGGAACAGAACTAATTATTATATTATTATTTTAAGGGTGGCCACACATCAATTAAAGTGAGTTCTTTGTACAGTTCTCTAGGTTTATGTTATTTTAATTGACACACACACACACACACACACACACACACAAATACTCAATATGTCACGACCAGAACCGAATCAGGACCCAAATGCGTAGCGTTAACCACAAGTTTATTGATAGAAAGAGGACGGGCAGTGCACGCGATCCGGTGCTCGCTGGACGCAGGAAGCAAGCCGCTCACGCAATCGGATCGTGATTTAAATACGGAAGTGGACCTTCCGGAGCGGGAGATGGCGGTGTCAAGGACGGAAAGACAGTTCGATAGCCGGGACAGGAGAGCAAAAATGTGGTCCGGATAAAAAATGTGTCGTAAGCCGGGACGGGAGAGCAAACGTGGTCGGAATAAAAAACAGGTCAGAGCCGGAGACAAACAGGGAGATCAGGAACAGACGGGTGGAAAAACGGGTGCAAAATCGGGACAGGCAGGCGTCAGGGTCAAAATGCCTGCCTTGTAACAACAGAGGTTTGCTGACGGACTGATAACAGGAGAGTGACAGGACTGGGCTTAAAAGGGACAGGGAACCAATCAGGTACCCTGCAGCAGCTGGCGCCACATGAGCGGGCACAGGTGATGCTAATCAGTAATCATGACACAATAGAGTTGGAATAATATGTATGTTTTACCCTAATGTTTTAACCCAAGCTACAAAGGGAGTTGATGAAAATGCAACACTATAAATTAACTAAAAATAAAAAGCAAATTAAAGAAAGATAGATAAGTGGGATGAAGCCAATAAAGTAAAGGGATAAAAAGAATATTGTTGCCTGAATAGAAAAACTCTTAAGACACTTGACTTGGGAGGAGTTGTTGTAGTTGTATGACTGCTCCATTTGAAAACAGACTGGTCAAAGATGTTTTTTGTTGATCAATGGTGAAAACGTCCAACTGGAAACTGCCATACCCTTAACAACGTATTTGGTCATGTATTACCAGCAGTGTTGGGCACATTACTTAAAAAAGTAATTACGTATAGTTACTCACTACTTTTTCCAAAAATGGATATTTCAGGAACTGCAAATGTTTCAAATTCAAACTCAAGCTGTTTTGGTCTTTGGGTGGTTTGATTTGAGCAGAAATGCCTGTGTGAATGAATATCCTAAATTAGTCAAAATAGAGATTCCATCCCTTTTAGCTAATAATAAATTCACCTGAGTATCTCACTCACGAGTCATTCAGTCATCAGCCTATTTTTATTTTAGAATATTGGTTTTACAGTGGTATCAACTTGATGTATCAGACGACTCAAAAGTTTGCCATCACTGGTACCAGTCAGATAACTAAAATTGATGTCTATCATCCCGAAAAATGGTTACGTTATAAAGCCAAATGATCTTGAGAACTCAGAGGAAATAGTTTTCAAATTTGTCAGAAAAAGGTAAGGCATTAAAGTAAGTACTTAAAAACTAAAACAAAAATTGACTAGCAAGAACAATGAAATCATGGACTCTTCCCTTGTGTGAATTCAATGACTCAGCACACTTGGGAGACCTACACAAACAAATGGCCTTGCAAGGACCCAGTCAAGCATTCCAAAGCTGACTGTGTGCGAAATAATCGATAAAAGGCTCATATGGGGAAATTGAATGTCCTTGTTGAGTCTTTTCAACGTTGCTTTCTTTTAATCTTGCAGTAGTTTAATAGGCAGTGTAGGGCGCATTGAAAAAGTATTAGTTATAACTACTCACTACTTTTTCAAAAAGTAACTGAGCTAGTAATTGAATTACTCTATAGTAAAACTAACTAGTTACCAGGGAAAGTTACTATTTCAGTGGCTCAGGAGGTATCAGGAGATCGCAGTTCGAATCCCGGCTCTTCCGTGTTACATCTCGAAGTGTCCTTGGGTAAGACACTGAACCCCTAAGACCCCCAATAAGCAGGTTAGCGCCCCACATGGCTGCACGGCCGCTATTGGGAAATGTGAAGCACAATGTAAGGCGCTTTAGGAAGTCTTGACTTGAAAAGCGCTATATAAATGCAGATCATTTCATTTCATTTCAAGTATTTTCATACGACAAACGTAAACTGTTCAACGAGATAAAGTGCGTTTAACACTGCAGCGTAAAATAAAGAAATCAAACTCACAAGCTGAGATAACTGGTCAAATAGAAATAGGCAACTGCACTTCAAATATTTGTTCGCAACAAAAAAAGTGATGATCAAATCCCTTTCTGTATCTCTCTCACTCCTTCCCCTCTCTGTTCCAAAACGCTGTTATTTAATGACAAAATACTCAACAAAGTGACAAACAAAAGGTCAAAAACCACAATAAAACTGTTGCCAAAACAAACCCCTGAAAGCAGGAAGGAATGAAAAAAGGAAATGGTGGAGAATGAAAATTACCTTGACATTGAGTGCTCTCAAAAATGTCTGTGAGACTAATTAGGGACAGGTGTGGGACTATCGGAGAGACCTGTCCCAATTAGGCGCCCTCTAGTGGACGGAGGAGCCACAGACCCTAAGACATTGGCCCCGAGAAGGTGGCTGACAGAAGTATCGACTCCCCAGTGGTGAGGGTTTCACAACCAGGCATGAGAAATTATAAGTACAACATCATTGAATGTCATTGTATCATGTATTTGGTACAGACTATAATGTTTTCTTTTTTTATAGTTATCTCTTTAAAAGTATAACACTTTATCATACCTGTCAACCTGTACGTTTTTGCCGTATTAAGTACGTTTATTATGCATTTTAAGACGTGTACGACTTACAATAAAATCTGTAGGGAAAAACGCAAATTTGTCAATTATGGGTACCATCCGGTATACACCGACTATCACGAAACGGCAAATCAATCAAGTCAAACGAGTTCGCCTCTATCTCGGTATCGTTTTTTTCGTTGCAAACGAAGCAAGCGGTTTGATGCTACTGTGCGCATGCGTCTGCCACCTGGGGATTTATCATCATGCATCACTCCGGGAAAAAAAAAAATATGGTGTGCAATTATTTTGTGCGGGAAATAACAACAGTTTGTACGGGCATGGGGCCGTGGAGGTTGATAGGTATGCTTTATTTTTATTTTCCTTTATAAATATCAACCTCATAGCTTTAACAAACAATCAGTACACTCAAATAGGAACAAAAAGTCATTTATTATAAACATTTGCAGCTTTTATGATGATAATAAACTATGTACAAGTTTAAACCTGTACTTCCTGCGGAGGATGAGGAGAGCCCGCCTGCCCCCACCCTCCCTCATCACATTCTACAGGGGCACCATAGAGAGTATCCTGACCAGCTGTATCTCTGTGTGGTGTGGAGGCTGCAGCGCTTCCGACTGGGGTAGTGTGAGGAGGGTGACGAGGACAGCAGAGAAAATCATCGGGACTTCTCTCCCCTCCATTCAGGACATTGGCCAGAAGCGCTGCCTATCCCAAGCTAAGAACATTATCAGGGACCCCTCTCACCCCCATCATGGACTGTTCACTCTGCTAGCCTCTGGGAAGAGGTACTGCAGTGTGCGGTGCAGGACCACCAGGTTCCACAATAGTCTTGTCCCCCTGGCCATTAGACTGTTAAATGGTCACTCAAACACATAGTAAATCTAAACTGCTGCTAATCTGTACATCTGTGGGTTCTGTTTGACTTTTTGCACTACTGGCAGTTCTGTATAGCTAGCCACTCCTTGCACATCTGTTTCTCTGCACTATCGTACTTACAGTGTTATTGTTACAGTGTTATTGTTCTGTTTACCTGACTTGTTTACCTGATTGCCCATCTTGCACATCTGGTTGGCTACTCCTCTTGCACTATTTGCGCTACTGTAAAATACTATACATAGCCATAATTATTTAGTATATTATTAGCACTCAATACTACAACTCAATACAACATTTTATTTATATCTGTACATTCAAGGAAACTGTGTGGGTCAGATGTATCGACATTTTGTTCTGTATACACGTGTACTAGAATGACAATAAAGTAGATCTGAATCTGAATCTGAATCTGAAACGTATTTTTTCTCCTTATTCAATTCCTTAATTCTGTAAATTTCTGTTATATGGGTGTTGAGTTTTGAATATTTGTTTCTACCTTACGTTGAATATAAATAAATGAATGAATAAATAGATCGATGACTACATAAATAAAATAATGGTTACATTATTAAAAACGGCCATTGTATCCTTCAACATTTCTGTATACAGCCCGTACAGAAAAAAGGTGGACACCGCTCTTTCAAACTATCAATATTAAAAAAATATTATATTGAAATAAATAGGTCATTCCTGTGCGGCATGGCAGATGGGTGGTTAGAGCACAGCCCCACCGTGCAGGGGTTCAGGGGTCAAGTCCAGCTACTACAGCCTCTCCATGTGGAGTTTGCATGTTCTTCCCTTGCCTGCGTGGGTTTCATCCGGGCACTCTGGTTCCCTCCCACAATCCAAAAACATGAATGTCTGTCTCTGTGTGCCCTGCGATTGGCAGGCAACCATTTCAGGGTCACCTGCCCACTGCCCAAAGATGGATGGGATGGGCTCCAGCACCCCCGTGTCCCTACTGAGGATAAGCGGTGCAGATAATGGAAGGATGTCATTCCTTAAAATGGTTATTTTTTTTGGTATTGGGATCCTCATTAGGATTCTGACTACTCAAAAGACTAAAGTTACCAGTTGGGAAACAAACACACACACAAAATTAATCATGCATAAAATGTTAATCATGTCATTAAAAATATCATACTTTTTTTCTTGTTTTTATTTTTTATTTTTTTCTTATCTTAAATAATACAATACCTAGCTTTTCAGTCTAATAATTAGTGCTTGCAAGACCAAAATACATCTAACGATAAACCACCCCCCCCAAAAACGGAAAAACAAAGTGTTGGTTAAGTCAGAAAACAGGGATATTAAACATGCCGATTAAAAATACTAAATAGTACGATAAAATTCATATACTGTACCTTGATTGCGAGTTTCACAGTGTTCTTCAAAACAACGAATGCATCAAATGACAAATCCCGGTCATATTTATTATAATTTCATTTCAAGTAAAAATGACCTTTGATTGAATAATATTTTACATAATAGCATCTTTTCCTCTTGAGATTATTAATAGTAGAACAAGCAATACGTGACATTTGCGTATTGTATTACGTGCTTCCAGTCTGACCTTCCAGTACAAACTTCCCTGCCCAGTCCCGAGTCCCATGTGCAGACTGTCCGGCATTCACGAGATTCTTCAACTTCCTTTTAGGGTTTGTTTGACTGGCCAGATGTTTCCTGAACTTGCCCTTTTCCCAACTCCCTCCCTGCACCGTGCAGTGAAAGGCAAGGACGAAAAGCAATTTTGCCATTCGCACACCTGGTCTCCCAGGGATTTAGTCTTCAGTGACAATCGGGTTTACACGAGACATTTTTGGTTTTTGAGCAGCGATGTCGTGGGACTGCGGTCTGAAGTACATGTTTGCTGTGTCCCCGTCGATGCAGCCGGGTAGCGCTTGCATCCTGCGTGATAAGGAGGAAGTGTCCAGATTGGAAATGGTCCAGAGACTGGCCAAGGATGGATGCCGCTTCTTGCAGAATCACAGTAAAAGCCCGGAGAGGACAAATGTGGTGAGGGACACACACTAGCCTTTGCATCTCTGGTAAAAGTAGAACCAAATGTGAGAGAGCTTTCGTTGTATTGCCTTGTGCCAGAAACTTTGCCGGACGTCTTTGCTTTCTTTCGGCTCCCACGCATACTAGAACCTTCACCTGGGTCCGGATTTTGTCCAGGGTCCAGTTCAGAGTTAGGATTTTTCTTATTCAAAGACGTATCTTCCAGTATCCACCTGTCGCTGAATCCATGTGTCACTAATTCGCTTGTCTCTAAGCACAAGGCAATTAGCGTCTCTAGCTGCTGCTGCCATTAATGATATGGAAGAGAACTGTATGATCATTCTGCCAGGCGCTAGACTGCAAAGGCACACAAATTGGATCATTTCCCACAGCACACTGCATAAGTCAGTAGCTCAGGAGGTAGAGCGCTCGTCTTGGGATCAAGGGATCACAGTTCGAATCCCGAATCGTCCGTGTTACATGTCGAAGTGTCCTTGGGTAAGACACTGAACCCCTAATATACCCCCAATAAGCAGGTTAGCGCCTTACATGGCTGCAAGGCCGCTATTGGGAAATGTGAAGCACAATGTAAAGCGCTTTGGGAAGTCATTGACTTGAAAAGCGCTATATAAAAACAGATCATTTCATTTCATTTCATTTCACACCTGACAATATCTCAGGCACAGTGGTTTAAAAAAAACATAGCCTTGTCCATAACTTTCTGGGCATGAGTCATGGTTGAGAACAGTCCCTTGTAATTTTGCTAGCTTTTTGTGTGTCTTTTTTACTGTTTGTGCTACTAAAAGTGCAACTCAGGATCTGTCTCTCATTGGCTACTTTAATACAGCTACAAACACGATTCTTGACTTCTGTTAAAGCATAATTTACTTCACCTAGAAAGCTGAAGATGGACATCATCGTGCATATTGCATTTCACGTTGAGACAATTCCAGAGTATGAGGTTGTCTTAAGTAAATCAAATAAAATGAAAAAGCATGTTTTAAATGTCTCCTTGAAGTCTATAGAAATGATTTAAGCGTTTGTAAAAGGTTGTGCACACTTGTGCAAACACATTCTCTCAATGGCATGTATACACATTTGCAAAGCTTATTATTCAGAGTTATGGTGAAAAAAAGAAAAATATTTATCTCAGTATAATATTTTCTACATTATAAAAGCCATATATTTGAACAGGGATGAGCAGTCAGTTTACTCATATATAAGCCAACATTGCACATAAGGTGACCCCTTAAAATTGCTTTAGGCTAGCCACAGATTACCCAAAATATTTGTAAAATATGTTCCTGGACAACAATAGGTATTTAAATGTATAGATAATAACTAATTGTATACAATATACTGTGCCTTAAAGCAGCAATTTTCATTTTGCAATAAATCCCTTTTTTGGGTGCGAAAGTTGTTGTCCAAGTTCCAATTTTCTCTTCCCCATATCATTAACTTTCGTGAGACCCATTATTCGTGCAAAAAAAGGCAATAAAACACACTAAACCACCTGGAAATGAGATGTTGTCCTTCTCAAACACAATTGTGAAGGCCCCGATTGACTGAACAGGAATAAGCAAGGGGAAAATTAGGACAACGCACGGCAGTGGGCAATTAAGTCACTATGCCCTTCTTACGCCTTATACAACAAAACTAAATATCAAATTAAGGATCTTTTAAAAAAAGGATCTGTCCATTTTTTTGCCTTAAATCTGAAAACAAAACAAAAAATTTAAATTTAAATACTACTAAAATCATACTTCAGTAAAACTATAATACAAAAACAATACCACAGTAAAATTCCATTATCTGCACCGCTTATCCTCAGTAGGGTCGCGGGGGTGCTGGAGCCCATCCCAGGAATCCTCGGGCAGTGGGCAGGGGACACCCTGAACAGGTTGCCAGCGAGTCGCAGGGCACATAGAGACAGACAACTAACTCGCTCGCTCACACCTAGGGGAGCTCGGGGAGAACATGCAAACTCCACACAGGAGGTTTGATCTCATGACCTCAGAACTGTTCCGTACACGCGCTAACCACTGCCCCGCCGTGCTGCGCAGTAATATTAAAGATTACTATTACAAAAATATTACAAAAATAATGTTACCATATTACTATAATACAAAAATAATACGACATAAATATTATAAAGATACTGAAATAAAAAAAAAGCAAACTCAATTCAAACACTTATATACTTAATATTTCTGTCATAGTATTTTTGAATGTGAGTGTGTTCTTGACTCTAGTCACCTCCCGCTTTGGGGATATGGCTCCCATATTTACATACATAGACATATATTCATACATTCTTTTTTTTATAGTACTCGTTAGTATTATTTTTGGGCATTTCTATAGCATTTTTTCTGATCAAAATGAAGACAAAAATATGTGATAGACCCTGTTTTAATCATTAGTTGGTTTGCTCCCTTAACCACTAGGTTGTAGGGGCACCATTTTCTGTGGTGTGTCTTGGGCAAGTACAGCCTGATGGCACCCATCGCACTCCAGGCCAACAAATGTTTCTACCTGGTCTCGAACACGGATTGTTTGCGTTTTAAGCGGATCTGCTAGAACCTAAAATTGTCCCTGCGGCGCAACAATGGCAGGAAAGGGGCCAGACCACCGTGACGTGGCCTCAGGGTGTAGTCCATTGCGTCAGGTCCTCAACCTTTGTCTCCAAACACCAAATCTCTTTATCTATGTTGTTATTCGCCACAATGAGGACAAAATACCTTCGCTAATCTGCACAACTAAAAAAAACTACTCCCATTCGTATCTGCCGGTTGTAGAAAATAAAGTGCACCATTATACAGTCAGTGCGCCTATGTATATGTTTTATCCCTTTAGACTTGAGTTAAGGCATGGGAAATTATGAAGATTATCGGGTTGTGATTTCAGATAATTCCATAGTTGAGACTAATCCAATGACGTTATGCACATAACATTCATGTGACTGGAGTACATTTCTAAATATGGACCTCAAACAGCTTAAAGTCCCCAGATGGTGAATGCACCACTCTTCCAGTCCTGTGCACTCTAGCTCGCTTGCAATCCGTTGTTTAGTTTGATTTCCCAGAGATTTAAAGTCCTTCAAATTAATCTGATGTGACCTGATCTCCCGAAATGATTGGAAACAGGGCTGCAACTAAAGCTTATTTTCATAATCGATGAAGCGGTTGATTATCTTTTTCGATTAATCGACGAATCGGATTTCTCGAAGGCATTTCGAATTTCTTCCCCTGTATTCAAATATGGAAGATTTGGACAGGTAAAAAAAATTGTGCCATCATATAAAACAACAAAAAATGTCAGTCAATTAACTTCATAATAAAGAAAAATACATTGAAATCTGCTAATATGTATGATACTCTTTTCCGAGAGTTGAGCATTTGTCCATCCATCCATTATTTGCTCCGCTTATCCACAGTAGGGTCACGGGGGTGCTCGAGCCGATCCCAGCTGTCTTCAGGCAGTGGGCAGAGGACACCCTGAACTGGTTGCCAGCCAGTCGCAGGGCACACAGGGACAGACAACTCACTCGCTCATTCACACCTAGGGACAATTTGGACTGGCCAATTAACCTGACTTGCATGTTTTTGGAATGTGGGAGGAAACCGGAGTGCTTGGAGAAAACCCACGCAAGCACGGGGAGAACATGCAAACTCAGTCAGCACAGGAAGGCTGGTAGTTGGATTTGATCCCATGAACTCGGAACTCAGAACTGTGCTGCAGACGCACCATAGAGTTAACCATGTCTTTAGTATTATTTTTCTTTCAATTTTTTTTCTGATCTTTTTTCTCTCTTCTCCTGTGGCTTCTACTTCTGTTCCCTTGAGAGTCTTTAACTTTGTTTCATGATGAAATGGTGAAACACCAAAACGTTGAAACTTTCATGCCAATTATGTAATGATGCAATGTTCATTAAGAATTGTTTCAAAAAATGTAAGATAACTTTTCCTTATTAAAGTAAAAAAACGCCCCCTGCTGTAACCCAGTGGTACCACAACTCTCCACTTCACAATGAAGTTATGTGCATTTTTATTTGCATTAATTTGAGTACTTGGTGGCCTATAAATTACGCGGTAGAACGAATCGATGATCTAATTAGTTTCCAACGCTTTCAATAATCAATTTTAATCAATTTTATTGATTTGTTGTTGCAGCCCTAAGTCACAGTGAGGTAGATATCAAATTTGGATTTTTGGTATTGATGGAAATTGTAAGAAATTACCTTTAAAACAATACCACCGCCAAAGCTTTATGACAGGGGTCTAAACTCACAGCCCCCAGGATGAGAATTTGAGGCATCTGCCTTAATATGAAAGTTGAAGGGACAATGTGTATTATTTGCCCATTAGATGTCGCTGTATTCTGTCGTGCCACTGAAAATGAGTGCTAAAAGCACAGCGGAAGAAGACAGATTACAGAGATTCAAAGTGACCAAAAACAAAAGGAGAGAAATGAGAAAAGGAAAAAAAGAAAAGGAAAAAAGATAGTAATGATAAAAAACTCAAGAAAAAAAGGACAATATATTAAATAAATAAAAAAGAAAGAAAAAATGAAACTAAAAAGAGAAATGTTTTCGTCTTTATACTCTTAAATTTCTTTCTTTTCTTTCCTTCTTTTTCTCCCTTTCCTTTTTTTGCTTTCAATTTCCTTCATTTTTTAAATTTACGTTTTCTTTTTTGACTCTTTTGGACTCTTTTTCTTATTTCTTCTTCCCTATTTTGTATTTCTTATATATATATATTTATACATATATAAACCTGTGTAGTTATTCTGAAGGGTGGCTACACACACTTAAGGTGAATTCTTTTCACCGTTTTTGATAGTTCAATCGACTTTAATCAAGACACACACACTCTTGGATTTATGGACTTTTCTTTTACTAATCATCTACTGGAGAAGCTTAAATACAACACAAAACAATGATAAGAAAATAAAACAAAACAAAACTAGAAATTGAGAACTTAAACAGGTCCCATTTTGATAGACAGCAACGTTGGCTTGATTATCACGTTACTGTATTTTGATTTTGAGTTCCCCCTTCACTTCCAAGAGACATTTTGTTTGTCAACGATACAAGTCGGCTGCGTTGGCACTTTTAGACATAGGGCTCACATTTTTGGCAAATCAGCCCTCACCCGCACTTTCTTTCGGTACATTAGTTAATACTATACTCGTGATCTCTATCAAACAATATGGTAGTCGCAATTTTGAATTGTGACATGATCCGAAAAGACGTGACGCAAACAACTTGGAGGAGAGCGGAAACCCACGCTGCTGAAAACGGCATCAGGTTTGCCGCGGTCGGTGCTTTGCAATTGAAGTAACGCACTGCTCTTGACCGTCAGTAGCAGTAATTGGTTGTAATGGTGGAAAAACTAATGAGTTAGATTACCCCGTTACTCAAAGAGTAATGCCGTTACCAAACGGTGTTATTTATAACAACACAGATAAGCAGTAACAAAAAAGTAGCTCTTAGCTTCAAAACGGTCGGTGACCGCTGAGTCCACAATGCCGAAGGGTCAAAACCTCAACCCCCGGAATTTCCGTCCAATTGCAACACTGGAGAGGAGAGAGTCGTTTTACCGAGAAAACATTAAAGCTCACTACAGCGTAGTAGCGGCAGCCACAGCTTTAAAGTCAGATCAATAATTCATCGCAGGGGAAGGTTTGTTTGTGTATTGCCGGGCACAAACCAAACAAACCCATTTCATTTTGATCAACTTGCTTCGCGAACACGGCTAGCTGAGAGTGTCGAGCTAATGTCGTTAAGCGGTGTTCACACACGGCGGACCTGGATTTGTTTGTTAATCCGCTGCATTGTAAAAAAAGGGATATTGTATCTGGAAGCCAGGCTTGAACGCTCGGCCGCAAAAGGCAATTAGGGTGACGTCAACCAAAAAAAGCGACATATTTCAGGGTGTCCGCAAAGCTAATTGCATACACAGAGATGAGTGCTGTGCTGACTGACGGCTGAGGGAGAAAGGGTGAAGCTGGTCATGTTCGTGCTCCATAGAGCGAGATCCTCATTACGCCCAATATCTCTGCTCCTTCTCACCCTGCCATTGTCAAGAGGTTTAGAATCCTTTCACTCCTTACAAGCTTTTTACTGTATTTTCTGCACAACACCTGTTTATAAGGCGCATCTCCAAAAAACAGTCTTTTGTAATACATTTTTCATACATAAGCAGGATCTAGAGGATTTCTTTAAACATTTAATCCTATACAATTACTATTTACGTAATCCAAATACTATAATATTCCATCCTTTCTCTGCACCGCCTGTCCTCACTAGGGTCGCTAGAACCCATCCCAGCTATCTTCGGGCAGTGGGCAGGGGACACTCTGAACTAGCAGGCAACCAGTACTACACAGAGACTGACAACTTACTTGCCCATTCACACCTAGGGGAAATTTGTACCAGCCATTCAACTTGACATGCATGTTTTTGGAATATGTGAGGACACCCAGGTGACACAGAGGCAGAGGGAGAACATGAAAACTCACGAGGGAAGGCCACGGTAGCTGGATTCAAACACTGGACCTCTGCACTGAAGGGCGTGCTAACCACCTAGCTGCCGTTCCGCCTATTGAAATAAAAAGTAATTTAACCCGATTACTTTGAATTACTCCAATAATTAATATGCTAATTTCAGGTTCAAAATGATAGCAGAGGCTTTTGAGTTACAAACAAACTAATTTATTAAAGAAGAGCAAGCACATTATAGTCAAGGTAAAGCACTCTTAGATTGGCATGCAATGAATTCCACAGACTGAAGCATGAGCGCCCTTTTTATACCGTTTCATGGGTTCTGGTTGGAGGATAGAATAAAACACGTGCACGTAAGAGTATTCTGAGTGGTTTACACAGGATTAACATATCTAAATGCAGTGTATAGTGTCGGTCGCTAGATGGTGTGGAGTATAACAAATGAGCAATAGGGATAGTGAAACTTTGTAAACACAATGCATCTCTGTGAGAAGAAAAGTAAGCTCTCGGCTTGGAATTTAGGAGTGTCAAGTTCATCTTGATTAGCCAGCTAGCAGGCCTCATAGTGGCTTTCAGGCTGTAACTTTTTAATCAGAAGCACGTCCCTGGGTGCTTGAGAACTTTTTCTCCTGACTTTGGAGGTGCGAGATCAAACAACTTCACACTCATTGAGCACTATAGACATATATAAACGTACAAACATATAATAAGAGTATAAAAGTATATATTGGATTCAAGAGTACAGAATACAGTATAAAAGGCACATTTAGACCATAATTTCCTTTACAGCTATCCCTTACCAAATTTTGTTTAAGATAAAAGAACAAGCTTAACAAAAATAATAAAGGAAACCAAGATCAGGTAGTTTCTTGTAATCAAACAAAAAGTACTCACATTTAACCAAGTACTATTGTGTATTGAACAAAAATAAAATGTTATTTCTTACATGGCGGATAAGATAAGATATGTTTTGTTTTAGTTCACATTAAGAACACATCAGGAACCCCATATTGTTCCAAACAAGTTTTTAAATTTCCAACACTTGCTGGGGCTTCTCTGCATCTCTCTCTGTCTCTCTAGCGTCAGTAATTGAAATTATGATAGACACAATTATCTGGGAGGGTTTCCTTCAGACATGGGGACTTGAGACTTAGTGACTTGGACTCGAGTCGACTCGAGTCGCTGTTTTTATGACTTGTGACTTGACTTGGACTTGGCAATCTAAGACACGGGACTTGACTTGTGACTTGACTTGCCCAAGAAAAAAATACTTGGGACTTACTTGGGACTTGAAGGTGAAGACTTGAGACTTACTTGAGACTTGCACATGTGTGACTTGGTCCCATGTCTGGTTTCCTTTAACCACTAGCGAAAGGTCCTCAGTTTGTGACTGGGTGGAAACATTTTTTGGCCTGGAAACGGTCCCTCAAACGTTGGACAAACCAACTAAGAGACAGCTTCGTCTTCATAGCCATCACAACCCTAAACAAATGCACAAAACTGTGAATACAGAACTTTTGGATTATTTTCTCTTTTTGTTGTTTCTAAATAAAACTATAAAAATTATATACCTTTTTTCTTCATTGCATTATTAATTTTATTATCATTATTATAAATAAGGCCTCTTTTTTAAGCACTATGTGTCACATGCCAGAAACGGAAACAGGACCCAGTAGAATTCGTTTACTCAGTTTTACTGATAAAGAAGGAGAGCAGTGCTTGCTTCCACAATCCGAGGATCAACGGACACGGGTGCCAGGTGGCTGGAACGCGGAAGTCGCACTTCCGTGTTGAGTGAGGATAATCGTAGACCACGGGGATACTGGTCACTAAACGGGACGGGAGAGCAAGGGCGGAATCAAGTTCAGAAAAGAGGTCGGCAACAGGTATCAGGCAGGAAACAGGGCAAAACAGATCGGTGGTCAGGATGGCAGAGCAGGGCAGAAATGGGTCCAGAAACAGGTCGGCAACAGGTATCAGGCAGGAGAAAACAGGGCAGGAGAATGTGGGACGGAATGATCTTGCCTAGCTGGGAGCAAAGGTTCGCAACGATCGGACGGCGGTAAAAGGGAGCCGGGGGGTTTAAAAAGTGGCAGGGAGCCAATCAACGACCAGGGCTGTTGGCGCCTACGGGGCAGCCGCAGGTGCCCCGAATCAGTAATCATGACACTATGTTGTAGTTACTATTTTTAGCCTATTCAATTTTATAGTCTATTATCTAATTTCGCTTCATTTTTCTATATTACATGTTTGACTTCCCTTGTATTCTGTCTCTTCTTGTCCTGCACTTTGGTCTGCCCGACACCTCGCGACATCAAAGAGTTTCTGTATTTTTGTTATCGCGTTATACAATTGTGAGGTGAAGAATCTTTTTGTTTAGGTTTTACATTGCCTGGCATGACCCAGCAATGTGCAGATGATGAGGTATCGTGAAATTTTCACCTACACCTGGAAAAAGAGTTCCAGACCATGTCAAGGAGTAATATAGTCATATAAAATCATCAAGCAAAGTAGGAGACACCATACGTTAACGCAGCGCCACTCCAAAGTCGTAATTTAATAGAGCCGACATCCGGAATCAGCCATTAAAATATGTGTGAGCCGTTTATGTTAATCCACTCAGGCACTCCTGCTGATACAGCTTGAATAATGATGGATGAACGTTGGGCTTCATTGGCAGTGGCGCCTTTGACAGAGCTTTGTGATGGAAATCAGCGCTGATTTGTGTTATATGGAGAACATGCAGCGGGGGAGTGGGGATGGGGGTCGCCTTGGTGATAATACCTTCCCTCCCTCTCTGCTTGTCCAGCCGGTCCAGAGTGACGAGGCGGTGCGCGTGCTGGAGCGGGGAGCTTGCGTTCTGGTCCTCCGGAGGATGACGTCACAACCAGCGAGGGGAGGAGGAAAGCGGGAGGAGAACAGGAGGTAAAGCCACTCCACAAATCTCTGCCTGGGAATTGCGTTTTTTTTTCGAGAAACGGCTCTTTCGGCTGGGTTTACTCATAAGAGCCATCTCATTCGGCTCCGCAATAGTTTTTCAGATTTTTCTTGTTTGTTGTGATATATTAACAACACTTATTCAACGTTATGCGCTAAATGAATTATCTTTGGAAATGTATTATGCTGCTCCATTACAATAGCCTTTATTGTTGCAATATCCAGTAAACGTATACGTTATCCAAATTTCATATGGTTTATACTGAGCAAACAACACAGTGATGACGCCACTTGTATTGACCAGTCAGTAGTGCCTTCGAGAAAAAGAAAGAGAGAAAGAAAGAAAGGAAAGATAGAAAGAAAGAAAAATATAGAACAAGGGAAAGAGAGAATGAGAGAGAAAGAGGGAGAAAAAAAGAGAGACTGAGAGAAAGTTTGAGAAAAGAGAGAGAGAGAGACAGAGGAAAATAAAGAAAGCAAGATAGTGATAAAAATGAGAGATACAAGAGAGAGGGAAAGAGAGAGAAAGAGAGTGCCATAAAAAGAGAGATAAACAAATGAGATACAGACAAAGACAGAAAAATAAAACAAGATGGAAACATTGAGTGACAGAAAGAGAGAGAGCAAGACAAAAAACAGAATGAGAAAGACAGTGAGAGAAAGGGAGAGGAAAAAGAGAGACAAACAAGAGAGAAGGCTAGACAGAAAGAGAGAAAATAATAAAATAATAGCCGGAAAGAAAGAAAGAAAGAAAGAAAGAAAGAAAGAAAGAAAGAAAGAAGGAAGAAATATAGATAGATCAAGAGAGAGAGGGAGGGAAAAGGGAAGAGAGAGGGGGGCAAAATAGAGAGAAAAAAGAAAGAAAGAAAGACAGAGATAATTAGAGAATAAGGGGGATAAACAAAGATAAATTTCTGAGAAGAAAAGAAAAAGCGAGAGACATAGAGAGATGGACAGAGAGAGAGAAAGAGTAAAAGAGAGATAGAGAAAGACAAACAGAAAAATAAGAGTGAGAGAAATTGAGGGAGAGGCTAAGCGATAAAATAGAGAGAAAGATAGAGGAATGATTACAGAGAGAGAGAGAGTGGAAGTCAGAGTGGGAAATGTAGGCAAGATAATGAGAGATAGGGAGAGAGAGAGAGATAAAAAAAACAGAGAGAGAAAGAAAAATACATCGAAAGAGAAGCAGAGAGAGAAAAATAAAGAAAGAGAAAGAAAGTGGAAAAAGAGAGAAGGAGTAAAATAAACTGAGAAAGAAAATGAAAGAGAGAGACAGAGAGAGTTAGGGAGAAAGAGAGAGAGAGTGAGAGGGAGGGAGAGAAAGAAAGAGAGAGAGGGAGGGACAAAGAGAGAAAGAGGAAACATAAAAGTAAAATCTATGAAAATGAGAGAATGACAAAGATAAAGTAAGAGAGAGGAAGAAGAGAAAAAGAGAAAATAAAAGGAGAAACAAAAATGGAATGAGGCATATAAAGGTAGAGAGAACAAGAGAAATAGAAAAGGAGAGGAATAAAGAGAGGGAAAGATAGGGAGCGTTTTGAAGGTGGGCAGCTCTCAAAAAGCCGCTTCGTTCACAAACAACCCATCTCTGCTGCCTGCCTCTCTCAGCAAATCTCTCTCTACCGCTCTTCTCTCAAACACAACTACTGCTCATACACGGTCTGTGAACCCAACCAGTATGGAAGTGTGAGCTCAAGCTTTTCTGCTTGGGTGATTAAGGGGGTGTGGCAAAGGGAAAGGATGCTGGGTTAAAAGGGGATGGAACAGTAACCACGGTTACCTTACCGGCGTGAGGATGAGCCTGCGGGACGAGATGTTGCTCCTTCACGTGGCTTTGGTGGAGCAGGAGGAGGACGAGTCGGAAGAGTCCGAAGAGTCTGAGGGCGGTCGGGGGGAACGGTCCTCCCTGCCCACTTTCGACGTGCCCTACTTCCGCTATATCGACGACGAGGGCACAGAGGGCGAGGAGGAATGGGGCAGCGGGCGTTCCATTTCCTCCATGGACGAAGACTCGTCCACTGACTCCGCCGTGTCCGACAGGTATTCGGTGGTGTCAGGGACCCCGGAGAAGATCCTGGAACACCTGCTGAATGAGCTGAAGATGGATGAGGACCGGGCCAGCTCACAGGCCAAAGACGCAGGTCAGTGGGACGCCTTCTTGTTTTAAACTAACCATCTAGTTACCCATTACTATGTATATATATATATATATATATATATATATATATATATATATATATATATATATATATATATATATATATATATATATATATATATATATATATATATATATATATATATATATATATATATATATATATATATATATATATATATATATATATACATACCTGCATAGAAGGTGTTCCATTGAAACTGCTTTAAAAGAGCCAAATAAGAAAGGCATGAGAAAGGGTCAAGGCTTCAAAAGGTGAGAAGGCTGTGATGGAAAGATCATATTTACAAAGTATTTTCATAGTGTTGGGAATTGGATATTAAAATGTATCGTTTACCAAATTGTTCGAATTAGTTGTCTGACTCCATTAACCAAACACAACCTACATTCAACCAACAATGCGCGCTCGTTTCTTAATGAACAAGAATCGCCGACATTTTCACACGTGGGCAGATTTAATTTCATTATTAATTTAACTAAGTGTACTCCATTGAAAATGGCCTAATTAGTCGAATTAGTGTCGTCGTAGTCTCTGTCTCTCTTCTAGTTCTCTCGCTTCTCTCGGCCCACGTCTTTCCGCAAGATGGTGTCCCGGCTCCTCCCATGGGCGTGCCAGCCCCACGTGGGCTCCACCACCTCGCCTCGATGTCTGGAAAACTCAAAACAGCAGAGCCTTTCTCATAACATTGCCTGCCGTCCTCCGTCATCAGGGACCCTCCGCGTCTGGATGCGCTTATTATCTTATCAGCCTCACGTCCCGTTCCCGCCATTCCTGTAAACAATATGTCCTAGCGGACCAGGGTGCCCTGAATTTTCACAGCCCTTTGCACTTAAGCCTACTTGGTGAAAATCTTCATTGCACTCAATAAATGTAACTTGTATTCAATCGTATAAAATCCTTCAATAGCCAAATTCAAATACTTTTCAAGCACTATCAAGGCCAATTTTTCATTTTTTCCAGTACCTTCAAAGGAAATAATCCAGCGCCGATCAAACGTTTTTGTGATGACTAAAATCAAGTTTCTATCTGGCTGCTGGCACATTCTTTGTGCTATTTTGCACTGTTCTTATATATATATATATATATATATATATATATATATATATATATATATATATATATATATATATATATATATATATATATATATATATATATATATATATATATATATGATCTGTCATCTTTTTGTTTCAATGCGCTGCTATAAACTGACATAAAATCTGCCTTAACATAATCAGGCACAAGAAATTATTGAAAAATTCCTTATTAAAACATATACTACAGAACACTTGTCTACTAAAATGGAAAGGGCTCTATAGGTGTGAGGATATAATTGATTTCAATTCGGAAGACAAATACAAAAATACTGTATACTGCATAAAAACAGAAAAATGAGCCGACTTTGGACTCATTTTAATGATATTCGTTGCTTCGAAGCAGAATGCATTCCTGATAATTTGGTTTTTGTTTAACTTATTCTAAATCCAATTTCTTTGCGTGTTTTTCAAACGGTCTGTGTCTAAATTGGTTAAAATAGAATCGTAAAAAGCTTTTTTTTTGCCTTTTTTCGAACTGGAGAGTTAATATGTTAAATGTATTCTCGTTGTTTTGCATTTTCAGGTCATTTGTCTTTTTGTTCGACTCAAAATCTGTTCAGTGTGTGAAGCGCTAAAATTGTTTTATATTTCACAAAATAAAGTGTGATCATGAGATAAAATCAAACACCCGTTACTCATGAATAAATTACAATACTCTTACTCACACTTACCACACGGATTTTAATTCAGATGCGCCACCTTAAGTGACATACACACTATCCCTTTAAGAAATGCATAGCAATGCTTTCTTTTGGAGATCATATTCTTCACTGTCATATGCAAAGTGCCTCATCTCTTTTCTTTTCTTTTTTTAAGACTAAACATTGCTCATGTTTGCGTTCCAAACATTACATAAAGGAAGTAAAGTAAAAAAATGGAATTACATTTTTTTATCATGAGACAGTGAAGAATACAAACAACTAGCTCCGGGACCCCCGCAACCCTACTGAGGATAAGCAGTGCAGATAATGGATGGATGGATAAAAAATACTCACCGGCATCGATGCTGCATAACAGTAACAAACTAAATGACGATCAGAGTCGGCCCATGGTAAACGCGAGCTAAGTGGCTGTCTAGGGCCTTGCAACCACTAGGAGGCCCCAAAAAGTGGTTCACCTTTTTGCTGCCAACATCGCCCGATTGTCACTTTGTGTGTCCACTCAAAAATTCTACCGAAATACAACAAAAATACCGCTCAATAACTACAAAACTAAATATCAAATATATGCTTAAAAACAGGGACCTCATATATTATTTTGCTTTCATTTTGAAAAAAAAATGTATTACTACAAAATGCTACTACAGTAATACTAAATTACAAAATGCCACTACAGAATTATTTACTCCAAAAATACTAAGAAATGACAAATACTGTAAGACTACAAAAATACTAAAAAGTATGACAAAAATACTACCATGGAAATACTACAAAAATATGATTAAATTACTGCTTTGCAAATACATCAATTATACTCTTACTAAAATACTAATAAAATACCAATACATAATACTATAAAATACTACGAAAATACTACTACAAGAGGTCTACAACAGAAATACTTCAAATTACACCTATACTGATACTACAAAAATGTTTTTATGGAAATATCACAAAAATACTACAAAAATAAAACTACAGTAACACACTACTAAAAAAAATTTCACAAAAATACAACCGATACACAATATTCTTATATAGGAATACTATGAAAAACAACAGAGAAAATAATAAAATACTAAAAAAAATATACTACAGTAGAACTACAAAAATACTATAATACTCTTCGACCTGCTGCCTTCCGGCAAGCGCTGCAGGTCACACAAAACAAAGACAAACAGACTCAGAGACAGTTTCTTCCCCAGAGCCATTACCACCCTAAACAGACACCGCACAAAAAACAGAAAAACTCTTGCAAAAACACTACCCATACGAACGTAAAATGGTACTCATGTCTATGTTTCTTGCACATGTTGACTGCACTATGTTTACTGCTCACCTTGCCCAATGTTGACTATTTTTTTGCACTACGATGACTATTTTTTGCACCAAATACATATGTTGACTATTTTTTGCACTATGATGACTATTTTTGCACCAAATGTATAATTGCACAAACCCTTACAAACTGTATGTAACATCCTACATGCCGACATTTCTTGTGTAAATATTGAGTAAATTATAACTATAACCGTATCCTCCTTGTTTTATAACCTTATCTTCTCTGTTACTTTATCTTCTTGGCTTTTTTACCTCACTGTGAATGTGTGATCCTGGAGTGTCATACCCAACTTCGTTGTCACAATATGTTAACCCATTTTGTAACAATGACAGTAAAGGTATATTCTATTCTTCTATTATATTCTATAATCATAAAACTACTGTAATAAAACAAAAATATTATGCAAATACTACAGATATACTGTTCAACAAAAATCTACTTTCGAAATACAACTAAAGTACTACAGAAATACTAAAAAATACTACTATGGAAATACTACATACGAATGACTTCAAGAATACGACAAAAATAGTAAAAATAAAACTACAGTAACACTACAGAACACTACAGAACTTAAAGAAAATCCGGCTCAAGAAATACTGAAAAAAAACTAAAAAAAAACTACAGTAATACTTCCAAACTAAAGAACAAATCTCTCATCCCTCATCTCATTAGCCGTACCGCTTATCCTCATTAGGGTCGCGGGGGTGCTGGAGCCCATCCCAGCAATCATCGGGCAGTGGGCAGGGGACACCCTGAAGTGGTTGCCAGCCAATCGCAGGGCACACGGGGACAGACAACTCACTCGCTCATTCACACCTAGGGACAATTTGGACCGGCCAATTCACCTGAAATGCATGTTTTTGGAATGTGGGAGGAAACCGGAGTGCCCGGAGGAAACCCACGCAAGCACGGGTAGAACATACAAACTCCGCACAGGAAGTCTGGAGGTGGATTTGAACCCACGACAGGTTCCCATGACATGAACTGTGCCGCACAAGCGCTAACCACTGCGCCGCCGTGATGCCCCTAAAGAACAAATGAAGTGCTTAAAACAGGGACCTAATTAACAATTTTTCTCTCATTGTGGTCGTTTCAAAACTAATTCGATGAAACAAATCTATTTCAAAAGAAGTATAACATGTCAATTGCGGCCCCCGACTCCAAATAGATGCCCACTCCTGAAGAAGAACATGGAATGAGTTCAGGTAGGTATGCAAATCAATAAGTAATAAGGGGCTCCAAATGTAATTTTGCCTGGGGACCCATGAAGGCTTGGTCCAGTCCTGATGAGGATCCAAAATGTATTTCAATTTAGTTCCATTGCAGCCAGATTAAATTATTTGTAAAAGAAACCAGCAAAAAATTGTGATGATTTGAAGCGAATTCAGCAATAAAATGCAAACCTGCTTCTTATTTAAAAGCGTTTCCGTTCAAACAAGAGTCAAATATAGCTTGAGATTGGAAACACGCTCCGTCAACACTTTTGCGAGAGGCAGCAGGTACTATAATAATAAGGTGACAGACACTGTTGCCAAGGAAGGAAGAACTCTGCAGCTAAAGCCGGGAAGAGGAATTGTGAATGCGACCGCGCAGGGACGAGAAAGGGCAGACCTTTGGAATGGAAAGAGGGAGAGAGAATGAGATTCGCACGCTTGCTTGGATTCCTTGGAAATATCAGTGGTCACGTTTGATACTGTTAGTGGGACAGCAATGGCACCCCAATGGTCATCATTACGGACGATGGTTCATAAGTTGAATTTGTTCGTAAGTTGCTTCAGTGCTATATTTTGTATGTTTAAGGTTTGTATAAATAACATGTACTGTTTTGTACCCAAAAAAAATCATTTCACTCAACGATATGCTCTATAAAGATAAACAAAGTTGAGTTTGACATACTTTTGGAAGATGAGCTTCAAGATGTCCCCCTCCGGGGTAAAAAGTGTCCGAAAAAAAGCATCCAGAGCATGTTCTCAACTGCATCAAGCTTTCTGATTTCACTTTCCTTACAAAAGAAAAGGCTCGCCTCTTCTTTACACTTTTTACCAATCATATTGAATGGATGTATGAGATATTAAACGATAAAAATGTCAGAGTTCTTAGCGATACAGTGGTCAATTCATGTTTATTTGTCCAGGCCTTAATCACAAAGCGTCTCAAAGGGCTGCACAGACCACAGATTATTGCAAACCACAGACTATTATTGGACCATCCTCTGATCTAAATCCTACATGAGAGCAAATGAGACACAGATAAGCAGATATTGTCAACATAAAATATAGGTTATTCATATTATAAAATGATGAACAAAATATAAATATATAGATATAAATATATAAATATGAATATCTCATCTCATCTCATTAGCCGTACCGCTTATCCTCAGTAGGGTCGCGGGGGGCTGGAGCCCATCCCAGCAATCATCGGGCAGTGGGCAGGGGACACCCTGAACTGGTTGCCAGCCAATCGCAGGGCACACAGGGACAGACAACTCATTCGCTCATTCACACCTAGGGACAATTTGGACCGGCCAATTCACCTGAAATGCATGTCTTTGGAACGTGGGAGGAAACCGGAGTGCCCGGAAGAAACCCACGCAAGCACGGGGAGAACATACAAACTCCGCACAGAAAGTCTGGAGCTGGATTTGAACCCACGACAGGTTCCCATGACATGAACTGTGCCGCACTAGCGCTAACCACTGCGCCGCCGTGCTGCCCTAAATATGAATATAAAGAATATAATGTTTACACATGAACTAGTAAGAGGAAGCGGATTTCTTCTTCGTGGTGGATGCTGGGTGACCTCTCACAGCGCCACACGCTGGTAGCGGCGGAAAGAAGCACTACATTACTGTCCTGCACACAATACAAAATCTAACTGACAGCTATGTCCGGATATTTTTCGACATCCTGAAATAAATGTTCATATCTACCGTTTCACGTAAATCGAATGGTCGTAAGCAAGGGCGCGTCTGTAGTCAATTGGATCAGGAAGTGAAAGTCTTCGATGTGATTTGGCGGAGCATAGTGTTAGGTTGTATATGTTAAAATGTATCGTTCACCAAATTGTTCGAATTAGTTATTTGACTCCATTAACCAAACACAACCTACATTCACCCAGCAATGCGCGCTCGTTTCTTGATGGAAAAGATGAACAAGAATAGCCGACATTTTCACACGGGGGCAGATTTAATTTCTTGAACAATTTAACTAAGTGAACTTCATCGAAATCGGCCGAATTGGTCAAATTAGTCCGTGTGAAGCCTTCTCTGAAGTCCTCAGCCTTTTTTCTCTCGGCCCACGTCTTTCCGCAAGCTGGTGTGCCGGCTCCTCCCATGGGCGTGCCAGGGAAGCACCGCGTGGGCTGCAGCACCTCAGAGACGAGTGTCCCGATGTCTGTGGTTAATCAAAACAATGGAGAGCGTTTGTCATAACAATGCCTGCCGTCCTCCGTCATCAGGGCCCCTCCTCGTCTGGATGCTCTGGATTATTTTATCAGCCCCACGTCAGCTCCGGCCACTCCTGTAAACAACATTTCCTACCAGGCCAGGGTGCCCTGAACTTTCACTGCTCATTGAACTTAAGCCATCTCAGTGAAAATCTTCATTGCACTCAATAAATGTAACTTGTATTCAATCGTATAAAATCCTTTATAGTCAAATGTATAAAATCCTTCAATAGTGAAAAAATATGAACATTCTCTAATAACGACACACATGCATTGACAAAAAAAGCCACAAACCATGAAGAACACAGGTCTTGGTAGGTAACCATTCAACACATATTCCCAGCGGAATCATTCAGCACTGAAGCTTACTGCAGGGAGCATGTAGGCTGATGTCCCAAGGCCAAAGAGCCAAACACTTAAAAGTAGAAGCAATTCATCTTTAGCCGCTAAATTGTAACAGTCTCGTTGCCATCAATTCTTCTCAGAGACCTTGGAGAAAACAGCATCTGCTTTAAGCTATTAACTCGTAAAATCTCAACAGGCATATATTTTAATGAGGGATTTGTCAATAACCTCTTGTGCCTGATTGTGTGAAAGCATCTTTGGAATTGGGAGTAAATGTCAAAAAGGGTTATAGCTCCAGATTTATATGAATCTAATGGCAGTTTCCAAAAGGCTAATGACACTAATGAGGCATTGACTCCCTATCAGCAGCATGGAAACCCCTTATCTGAATAACTTCACACCTACAAACGACACAAGTCGTTGGTATTTCTTTTTAGATCTATGCTGCAAGTTTTTCAACATATGTTCAATGTTATGTGTCGTTTATAAACGTAGAATGTTCACAATTTCTGCCTTTTTTTCTGTCACGTCCGGAACGAGCAAAGACATACATGTCAGGTGAATTCCAAATTGTCCTTAGGTGTGGATGAGCGGGTGAATTGTCCATACCTGCCAACCTGTACGTTTTTGCCGTACAAAGTACGTTTATTATGCATTTTAAGACGTGTACAACCTACAAGAAAATCTGTATGGAAAAACGCAAATTTGTCAATGAGGGGTACCATCCGGTGTACACCGACTATCACGAAACAGCAAATCAATCAAGGCAACCAAGTTATCCGCGGAAACCTCTATCTCGGTATCGTTTTTTTCGTTGCAGACGAAGCGAGCGGTTTGATATAGTGAAAGGAAGTCCGTCTCTTTTTAGAGAACTGTCTTTTTCGGCTCAACTCATTGAAGAGAGCCGACTCTCAAACGGCTCACTTGCTTTGATGCATTATATTACAAATTATTATGTTGTATAAAGAAGTTAAGAAAAAAAAGGTAGTATAAAATGAGAAAATGAAAAAAGACAGGTTTGTGGTTATCCCTTTAATCAGTATATTACCAACAATAATTTAATACAGAAATTGAATTCATAATTTGAACAAGAAAATGTATTATTCTACTTAATTATATTTGCATGTATTTTTTCCTACTACGGTGAACGTCCAAGCTACTTCATTTTTGAACCTTGTTTATAATAAACTTCATTCATGTCGAGCAACTCAGTATCTCACGACAAAATGTTAATTAACAATATATATGATATAAGGAAACACATGTACAATATAACATGTTAAACTACATAAATGAACACGTTTGAAAAAGTATATAGTGTAAGATTATTTTGTATTTTGTAAGGCAGGCAGGGGTGTCAAACTCATTTTAACTAGAGGGCCACACGACGGGAAAAACATTCTCTCAGGGGCCGGACTAGTAAATTCGGGAGAAAGAGAAAAAGAAAGAAATAAGAGAAAGAGAGAGTGTGGGACAAGGAAGGGGAGAAAGAGAGAGAGAGAAAGAGAGAGAGAGAGAGAGAGAGAGAGAGAGAGAGAGAGAGAGAAAGAGAGAGAGAGAAAGAGAACCGGAGAAACAAAAGAGATAAAAAGAGAAAAAGTGAGAGAGGGGGAAAGAAAGAGATAGAGAAAGTAATCCAAAGCAAAATAAAAAAAGGGAAGGAGAGAAAAGAAGAGAGAAGGGGAAAGCAAGAGAGAGAGAAAGAGTGAGATCAAGAAAAAAGGAAGAGAGAGCAAAAGAAGGTAAAAAGACAAAGAGAGAGAAAAAGACAAAGAGGAACAAAGAAAGAGAAAAAAGACAGAGAGAGAGAGAGAGAGAGAGAGAGAGAGAGAGAGAGAGAGAGAGAGAGAGAGAGAGAGAGAGAGAGAGAGAGAGAGAGAGAGAGAGAGAGAGAGAGAGAGAGAGAGAGAGAGAGAGAAATAAATACAAGTACAGCGTTTGTGAGAGGCACTTGGCTTTGGCAACATCAAGTGGATATATTTCAACCTGCGGCTTGTTTTTCTCTTGCGCTTCCCTCAGCGTTGTCTCGCGTGCCAGATTCAATCCCTTAGCAGGCCTGATCCGGCCAGCGGGCCACATCTTTGACACCCCTGTTGTAAGGGAAAATACGACAGTTTGCAAGGGCATGGGGCCGTGGAGGTTGACAGGTATGATTGTCTGTCTCTCTGGGCCCTGTGATTGGCTGGCAACCAGTTCAGAGTGTCCCCTGCCCACTGCTTGAAGATAGCTGGGATGGGCTCCAGCACCCCCGCAACCCTACTGAGGAAAAGTGGTGCAGATAATAGATGAATGAAAGTTAACAACTCATTTCTTGGCCTTGTTTAAATGTAGTGGATTTATCCTTTCTTGAAACAAATTGAGTTGTTATTTTGTTTCTATAAAGGACAAATCAAGGAGTGTTAATGTGATACATGATACCCCATTATTGGGTAAATTGCCTCAATAAATTCAGATTCCCATTTACTTTGTTATCTTATTGAGCCTCTAATTGTTTTCGAGGTAAAAAATGCTTTCCTCAACCATGTTTTTCAATCAATTGTGAGCATGCACAAACTTAAAGGACCGTACGTGTTATTTAGCGCCTCCGTGCGTCATAAAAACAACAACGTTGTTTGTTAAATAGTCAGTGAAAATATATGGGCTCTCAAATTTGCATGAATTTGACATGAGATGAGCCTCACCAAAAGGGAACTGACGTAACTGTCAGTTATATTGCTGCTATGGATTTTAGGTTTTGCAGACGGACCCAACTGAAGGGGAAGCAGGATGACCTGACACAGTGCACTGTCTGAGCAGTCCATATAAAGTCTTGGGATAATTAGGTGTGGGGAGATTGGGCACCGATGTGTCAAGTTGGCGCCCTCTGTGGGAAGGTGGTGTGCCTGACCCTGAAAATAGGTACCCGAAAATCCGAAACCAGGCAAAAGGCTGGGCAAAAACTATAAGTGCGGTTTGGTCTCTCTGAGAATTTCTCTGTTGTGCTTTTAGCACTTGTTTTTAATTACACGTCACAATACAGCAATACAGTGGTCAAATCACTCACACTGTCCCTTTAAGGACAAACAGCACGTGAGGCTGCACATGACAAGAAAGAGAACATTAAGGTGATTGCTTACCTTGATCACGTTTTGCAGCAAGTCAACAATTCACATTAACCCGATTAGCTTATCAGCACATTTACAGTCTGAGATTGCGATTGCATGTGCCATTGAAGATAAATCCCGGTTCGGACCTGTTTGGACTTGCAAAACTAAAAAGGAAGTGAAAATCCCCCCCGGGCTGGAGGAAGTTTTCTGAAATGTCTCTCATGTTCTCCTTTGAAATGACTCCATGTCATAAATGAGTCATACTGACAGTTTTTAAAACGGGCCAGTAACACTGGCAAAAAAGCTTGACTGTGTTCTAGTGATGTGTTTTCTGTTTTGCAGACACACTTTTGGATGACTTTCTGCTAACCTACCCAGTGTTCATGTCAACCAGCGATTTATGCCAAGCTCTTCTGGGACAATATCCTTGAACCACAGGCTTGGTAAAGGTATTCCCGAATTCTCAAACGTGCGAAATTTGTAAAACAGTTCATGGGTGTTGCGTAAAATCCATATATATTTCATCGGTATATCTAAGAGAATCAATTTAAAATACAACAGGTCTTATTTTTGTTATCCTGAGCTGTGATGTCATGTGAAAAAGCACCCTAGCAAACCAGTCGAGATATTGTTTTATGTGTTAATTAGTCAAACAGGTTGTGTTTCAAGCAAAGTTTTGCTGGTTATGTGGAAAATACGTAGGCATTGCATCGCAGGTGGATGCAGTAATGGTACAATAAATGGTGATCAGCCCAAAAATGGCTAACTGGAAAAACTAAACCAAAATACAAGAAGAACTTGTCATGGTTTCCACGGCGCCCAATTGGACCCCGCCTTGTGGCGCCAGGTTCTGTCACGGTTGCCACGGCGTCCAATTGGCCCCACCCACCGACACCAGCTGAAACGTGTTGACAGATTGCTACCGGACTACTTAAACGCGGTCTTGCGAGTTGCCTGGTGTCAGAGCGTCTACGAAACTCCTGCAAGACTCTGTGTGATATGCCAAGTCCTGTGAATTTGCCTGTGTTTGATCCTGTTTTATTTTCAGCCTGATCTGTTTGTTTTCAATCGACTTCCGCGACCATCGATCCCCGGATCGAGTGTGCGCGCATTCCTCTTCTCCCCAATAAATTGTGAGTACGTTATGCGATTGGGTTCTTATTACTGTTTCCTGTCCTCGTTCGTGACAGAACTAACCACAACTGGTCAAGGAAAGGTGGCCGAAGGTTCCGTGGGAAAAAGACACAGTGAGCAGTCAGGCTAACCGGGAACCAACAATAAATATATGCAACATCTACAGCGTTAAACGCGAAGCCGGCCATGAATAAATCAAGGGACACAGCATAACCGGCGCTAAAGCCCGGCTGGTCGGCCAAACAACAGTCAGTGGGTAGCCAAGATACGCGACGAAAAACACGAACGAAAAGCCACAATTGCTTACGGAAAAGGAAACCAAGGGACATGGCATAACCGGCGCTCGTGCCAAGCTTGGCCAGCCAAACAACGCCAGGGGGGCAGCCAACGAACGCAGAACAAGAGCAAACAAAACAGGAAAGCCCTCAGCAGCCCCGACAGGGAGCTAGCCCAAAAAATTATACCAACCGCGACAAACTCGGGGAAAAACACAAACGAAAAGCCACAATCTCCTATCCAATAGGCCGCAAAGGCTTACATCCTGCTTTAAGGGGTTTCACCATTTTGAAACCGTCATGTTCCTTCAATAAAGGTACAGCTCTGGAAGAAACCAGCCTGATGGGTCAAGGTTCAGACTAAATTTCTCAAGTCCCCTGGTGCGTGGAATTTTTTGCAACATATTTGCGGAGAGGAACAATACTCGTTCTCTACCTAGCGTGATCACATACCACTTTTTAAGCCATTTTTTGCATAATACATTATAATGGGTAATCTATGGATGACAGCAACAAAATCAATCTGAAGAGCTGTTTATGTGCCGAAAGAGTTGGCTCTCTTTAGTGAGCCGAGACAAAAGAGCCGCTTCTCTAAGAAAAGACGGAAACTTGCGTGGCAACATTGACATAGTCACATAGGTAAGAAAGACCACATAGTTACGAAAGTCTAACTGTGCAGGCATTTAACCACCCCTTGTCTCTCTATATCTTTATGTCTTTGTAAAGGGAAAATAATGAAATACCTATAGTTTTTTTGAAAAGCGATCTCATACCTTCCCCCCGCCACCTGTCTATTTCCCCTCTCCCTCTCTCCTGGCATAAAATCCAGAGCTCACATGCACGTTTGCTTTCATTTACTCAATCTCGCTTTGACATTGACTTCAAAATACCGCGCTTGAAACATCACAGAGGGAACCCGTGTTGTTTTTCATTGCATGCACTGTAATAGTGGTCAAATTTGCTAGTGAATTCATTTTGCAATTTAGAGGCTTGATTTCTATGCGTAGGATAGATTTTCTTGTACGCTGAAAAGGTCTGGCCAGTGCGCATGCGCAGTTGTGCCATTGCGCACGCGGGCAGCTTGTCAGAGCTCTTTTTTCAGCTTCCTCAAATGAAAAACCACTGAATCATTAATCTTAAATTCTGTCGCAGCCGCTTGTTTTCCATCTTTATCTGTGTAGCTGATGGTAGTCCGTTTAACATTGGCGCGCCTCTTTGCCATTTTTAGGATTGTTAAAACAACAATTTTTTGCATAACGCTCGTGCCCGTTCTTTTATATTAATGCCCACACTTAATCCTTTAATTCTCTCGTCTCGTCGTCTATTACTTCGCCTTACAACACACAAAAGCACGCGAGGTACGACTTTTATGTGCCCCCTATAGTCAAGAAAATACGGTAATTGAAAAAAAGATTTTGTTTGGAAATACCTTTAAGTCAAAATGATACTCCTTACACTTGAAGCCTTAACCCGCCCTCACTTATTGCTGCAAGCGCTGCCGGACAAAGGAAGACGCCAAGGAGGCTCTGGAGAGGAAACAGAAAGTGACGTACCTGGTGTCACAGTGGATGCTTCTTTGCAGGGACTTTCTGAGAGAGGACGAGCATGTCAAAGTGTTTATGAAGGTAGAGGGCGAACGGTTGACCCTAAAAGGAAGAAAAAAAGTGGTTCACGTTGGTGTTAATGAAAATCGACTTTCCCTTGCAGACTTTGTACCGCTACATGCTGGATGATCTTTACGAGCACCCGGCCTTGCAGAGGGACTTAAGGGAGCTGCAGAATCTCTACCAGATGCATCGGAGGCAGTGAGTTAACTCATTCAGAAATCGTTGATGTTTACTTCATCAAAACCGAGCAAAACAAAATGAATTGGTTAGAGAAGTTCAAGTAAGAACTTCTGCAGTTCTGAGAAGACGGCGGGAGCACTGCACAAAGGAGAAGCTTCTTCTCTCATCAATGCGTCCTTTGAGACAACGTGCAGCGTTCTGTTCTTTCACGCATGGAAATATGAAAGTCTGGGAACTCTTTCAGCCGAAACTCCATAAATCGGGAGACTGAAATAAAGATGAGCTCAGAAGAAAGGCAGATTTATGTACCGTATTTTCCGCACTATAGGGCGCACCGGGTTATAGGGCGCACCCCCAAAAAATAATTTTTGGTCCTATATCTTCCATAGATAAGGCGCACCGGATTATAAGGCGCTACAATTGGAACGTCGACAAAACAGTCAGATGATTCAGTCAAACTGATTACCCCCTTAACATTCCCAAAGCTTGCAAAGAAGCAAATACGTGTCGTAGACACGTGCGGATGCGGTGTCCGTACGATGTCACTTAAATGCGTCATTTCAAATATCATTCGGAAGGTTGAAGTCTTGGGATTCAAGAAATGCCAACCATTTCTACGTTTCTATTTTACTTTTCGCTCGCAACTTTACTGTGCATATGACAATAAACACTTGGAATTGAGTTTAATTCACTCAACTCATCACAGCAACATCAAGATCGTTCTAAAACAAGATACAGGGAAAATATAAAGCCGCATAGCTCACCTAAATTCTCACGTTCAATAATGATACGCAATCATGGTCTTCTTACAACCGTGAGTGAAGTAAATCCAGGAGAGTAGAATATTTACAAATACAGACTAATGAAACATGTTTCTTTATGGCGTACTTTAGCAAGCTTGCCAAGCTTGCTACGCCATTGCTAAACTCGGCCGATTGCAGGGTTTGTTTTGGCCATCTAGCCAATCCGAGGCTCCGAATAACTTCAGCCAATAGCGGTCGATTTAACGGATGATTGACACATCTTTTTCGGCCAATTGCAGGTTTTGTTTTGGCCCTCTAGCCATTCCGAGGCTCCGAATAACTTCAGCCAATAGCGATCCATTTAACGGATGATTGACACATCTTTTTCGGCCAATTGCAGGGTTTGTTTCGGCGCTCTAGCCAATCCGAGGCTCCGAATAACTTCAGCCAATAGTGATCGATTCAAATGATGATTGACACATTGGTTAGCCAATGAAACGCCGGTATATAAATCCCAGCATACACCGCGGACTACTCCACGTTCGGGGGAAAATCGAGTCGGCGGCTCTTGAGTAAGTTGCGAGACCTTGCGAATTTAATATTGAGCCATATATAAGGCGCACTGTATTATAAGGCGCATGGTCGGCTTTTGAAAAAAATTAAGACTTTTAGGTGCGCCTTATAGTGCGGAAATCCCTTAAAAATCCCCCCCCCCTCAATTTTAGTATTTCAGAGCAGTAACGTGCAGTGGGGTTTGTGTACCGTGCAGGAAAGTCAGGTTTACGAATCAATTAACCAACATCTTATTCATCGTTTAATTGGCAGAGCAAGAAAGCATCATATAATACATCCATCCATTATATGCACTGCTTATCTTCAGTAGGGTAGGGGGGTGCTGGAGCCCATCCAAGCTGTCTTTGGGCAGTGGGCAGGGGACACCCTGAACTGGTTGCTAGCCAGTCGCAGACAATTTGCTCGCTCAATTTGCCGGCCAATTAACCTGACATGCATGATTCTCCGTCAAGGGGGGTTCAGGCATGTTTGACTTAGTGGACCATTTCTCATTCACTTTCCTAGAATAAAGTGCAATTGCATCCCCACTACTCTTGGGGACTGTGGTGTTCTCAGTGCTAGAGGGTTTTCTCACATTGAGCACACGGTACATTGTGTGTGAAGTGTAAACACAAAGTGTAGCAGATCCTCAAGTGACCCCATGAAAAAAATATTTAACACGGATGTAGAGACAGGTGAAGAGAGACGGGGTAAAGAGACAAACAAAAATCTCCTCCAGTAGCACTTTACTGCGACCTTGGAGGGAGACGAGCAAAGACCGGTGAGCTTGCTATGTTAGAAATGTTGGCAGCGGACAGCACACCGCCAGATAAATTAATCTGTCACTGAAAGACATTACAACCCAATTTCAATTTGGACTTTTTCATCAGCAGACGGAGGTGACGTGTTACCATCAATATTGAGCAATCTTTATTATGTCCCGGCCAATATTATGTGATCACTTAAAAGAAAAAGCAATCTCGGGTGGGGGGTGTCACAAGAGGATATATTCTTCCGAAGTGGGGCAGGACAGAAAACAATTGAGAAGCACTGTCGTACCTTAACTTATAAATGCAGTCTACGCACTGCTGCTTTTGAGTAAAAAAATGGGTATTCCCCCATTTGAATAATAGTCCATGCAACAAGAACCATAAATCAGGATGGCTTGGCTTCCATTTAACTTGCTAATCACAAACTCTGATGCATGCGCTTAATCAGAATCCTTGGTCTCTATCACATTTAGCCTCACCTGCCTCTCCTAATTGCAGATCCCTGAATTTCAGAGATGCTTTGCTAGAGTTACACAAAATTTTGGGAAAGTAAAGCGTCATATTCATAAGACATTAGCCAAGGGCAGCCCCGAGTTTAAGGCACGGGAAGCCACTGAAGCGAGGCTGCATTCTTAATGACCGCATTTCGGCTGACTTTCTGTCTTCTCATGATAACAAGCTCGTCTTCAATAAGAGCAGCTTCTCATTTACAGCAGTGAAAACAGGCAACGAACGAGTGGCACATTCATCAAATTATTTTGAGCTGTTGATAAAACACAAAAACAGGACTAAAAACACAGTTTGCGTTGTCGTGAATGTAGAAAGGCACGGATAGCTTTTTGATGTAAACAACAAATGGAAGCACGCCAACAGATGAAATCACTTAATGTTTTTATATACACGTGCATTAGATTGAGAACAATTTAAGCCATTTTCCCAGCAATACTTTCAATTTTTTATCAGGCCGGTAAAACCGATATCTTTTGAGGGTCACAACCAGAAAAATTAAAGAAACATCGGGCTGGTTTGGGGCGGCACGGCGGCTGGGTGGTTAGCGCGCAGCCCCACAGTGCCGAGGTTCGGAGTTCAAGTACCACAGCCTCCCCATGTGGAGTTTGCATGTTCTCCACGTGCTAGAGTGGGTTTTCCTCTCACGCTCCAAAAACATGCATGTTAGGTTATTCGGCTGGTCCAAATTGTCCCTAGGTGTGAGTGAGCGAGCGAGTGAGTTGTCTGTCTCCAGTCTGCCCTGCGACTGGCTGGCAACCAGTTCAGGGTGTCCCCTGCCCACTGCCTGAAGATTGCTGGAATGGGCTCCAGTACCCCCGCAACCCTACTGAGGATAAGCGGTGCAGATAATGGGCAGTAATTTACCAACTGGATGGATGGATGGATGGACTATTTCAATGCTATTTCTCAATATGTAGTTTTCTTTATAGAGCTATATCTAAAATACATTTGACATTTTACAAGATTTTGGAGTGGTCAAATAGCTTTTAACCCTAAATGAACAACACAGAAATTTCAATCAGAATCAAAACCAAAACAGAAGCAATTAATTTGAAGTCATTCATGTTCAAAAGCCAGTTCAGTGTGAAACACTAGTAAAGAGAAGGAAGGAAAATGTCTTGCTCATAAAACCTTTTACAAAGATGTTTACACTGATACAAATTTCCTAAATCAATTCAAACTTGATTTACATGAATTGCATTTGATCCAATTTTTTTGATGAAATGAAATGATCTGCATTTCTATAGCGCTTTTCAAGTCAATGACTTCCCAAAGCGCTTTACATTATGCTTCACATTTCCCAAAAGCGGCCGTGATCTATGCAGCCATGTAAGGCGCTAACCTGCTTATTGGGGGTATTGGGGGTTCAGTGTCTTACCCAAGGACACTTTGGCATGTACCACGGACAAGCCGGGATTCGAACTGGGATCCCTTAATCCTAAAACGATCGCTCTACCTCCTGAGCTACTGCCGCCCCAATTCAAAACAATTTAATCTATTATTGTCAGGACTGGAACGGAAACAGGACCCAATTGCGTAACATTCACCACAAATTTTATAAAAAGAGAGAGGAGGGGCTGCGCCCACGATCCCGTGTTCGCTGGGCGTGGGAAGCAAGTCGCTCTCGTACTCGAATTGTGATCCGAACAAGTGGATCGTCCGTAGCGAGCGATGAGGGTGTCAGGGGCGGAAAACTGGTCAGTAGCCGGGAATGGAGGAGCAAGACGTGGTCGGGGTCGGAAACGAGTCGGAAGCCAGAACGGGAGGTGGGAGTCAGAGTCGAAAAAGGCTTGCCTAGTATACACGGAGATTCGCAGACGGACTGACTATAGGAGAGTGACAGGACTGGGTTTAAATAGCAGGGAACCCAATCTGTCAACGAGTTGCAGCTGGCGGCACACAGGCGGGGCCAATTGGGCGCCATGGCAACCGTAACAATCATTAATTAACACAAATACAGTACATTTGTCGAAGAATCAACTAATAATGTCCATCAAAAACCCAAATTATGTGTAAAAGCTGGTCAAACAAGTACGTGTGTTTTTCCCTAATTACTACTTTATTTATTGTAATTTCAATACTATAATTGTAATAATAAATATAAATTCGAAAATATCAGAATTGACTGTCATTGTATCAAATGTCCACAAAGAACACATTCAACCATTTTTTTTAGTTTTACAGTTAAAAAAAATGGTAATCTATGGTTTTATGAATCGTGTATTTTTCCCTAATTACTACTTCATTTATTGTAATTTCAATATTCTAATTGTAATAATTAATATAAATTTGAAAATATCAGAATTGACTGTCATTGTATCAAATATCCACAAAGAACACATTCTACCATTTTTATAGTTTTACAGTTAATTGTTAATCTATGGTTTTATGAATCGATAGCAGTTTATAAAAAAGAAATTGTAATTGAAATTAATTATTCAAACTTTTAAACCACCTATGTCAAAGTCGAGGCCTGTGGGCCACACTCGGCCCCTGCAAAGGTTTTCTTCGGCCCCTGAGATGATCCTGATTCATTATTGTATCATACACCAGAAATTGTGGTGTATTTGTTTCAACTGTACACAGTAAAACAACCAGTGTTTATTTAAAATTTACTGAGTACATTAAAAAAATGCTAATTATACTCTTAAATAGTAAACGTTTAACACTACCTCAGTGAACATGCTTATCTACAAGTGTTAAAAAAACATTGATTATTTTAAGGTGTAAGTTAATTCTACTTGCGTTTTATTTATTCTAGTTCCATTAATTATATTAAATGAAGATTTTATCAAAATTTTGCTCAAATATAATATATAAATATATCAGACTACTGATGGTGTCTCATTTATACTGGCTTTATTCTATTAATGTTTATTTAGTGGGAATTCTTATATCAAGGACAATTTGTCTTATCTGACTGTTGCAAATTAGAGGTTACAGACAGAGCCATAAAAAATATTGCTTTATTTGTGTAATGTCATAATATGTTTTTTAGCTTTTTTAGTAGTAATGCATGCGAAATTACACACCCAAATGTTTGTAAACACACAAAATGTAAGTAAACTCGCGCAAAAACGTATGTAAACATGCACAAAATTGTACGTAAACGCAAGCACAAAAACGTAAGTAAACACGCCCAAAAACCTACGTAAACACATCCAAAAACATACGTAAACGCAAACACAAAAAACTTAAGTAAAAACACACAAAAATGAACATAAACACGCACAAAATAAATCTAAACACAAACATATATATTAGTAAACACGCACAAAAACGCACATAAACACGCCCAAAATCATATATAAACGCGCCCAAAAATGTATGTAAACACACACAAAAACGGACGTAAACGCAAGCACAAAAACATAAGTAAAAACACACAAAAATGTACTTAAACACGCACAAAAACAAACGTAAAGACACTCAAAAAAGGACGTAAACAAGCAAAAAACCATACGTAGACACACACAAAACGTACATAAATGCACATACAAAAACGTACGTAAACACACAAAATAAACATACGTAAACACAAGCACAAAAACATAAGTTAAAACACACAAAAATGTATGTAAACATGCACAAAAACGAACGTAAAGACACACAAAAAAGGACCAAAACAAGCACAAGACCATACGTAGACACACACAAAACGTACATAAATGCACGTACAAAAACCTACGTAAACACACACAAAAAAATACGTAAACGCAAGCACAAAAACATAAGTAAAAACACACAAAAATTTAAGTAAACACACACAAAATGAATGTAAACATGCACAGAAACGAGCGTAAGCACGATGAAAATCATATAAAAACGCGCCCAAAAATGTATGTAAACACACACAAAAACGTACGCAAACGCAAGCACAAAATGTAAGTAAAAACACACAAAAATCTACTTAAACACACACAAAAACAAATGTAAAGACACTCAAAAAAGGACGGAAACAAGCAAAAAAAACATACGTAGACACACACAAAACGTACATAAATGCACATACAAAAACGTACGTAAACACACACAAAAACGTATGTAAACATGCCCAAAAACCTAAATAAACACACACAAAAACGTATGTAAACATGCACAAAAACGAACGTAAAGACACTCAAAAAAGGACGTAAACAAGCACAAAACCATACGTAGACACACACACAAAACGTGCATAAATACATGAACGAAAACGTATGCACAAAAATGTATGTGAACACACAAAATGGATGCAAACACGCACAAAAATGTAAGTAACGCAAGCACAAAAACATAAGTAAAGATAACGGCGGAAGAGATATTTAGATTACCCCGTTACCAAAAAGAAAAACCCACCATACGTTTTTCCCAACACTGCTCACTACCAAACATAAATGACCTCTTCAGTGAAGGTAACAATCCCCCAGCTGACAAGAACTTCGCCCCTCTCTCTTCCTCGGACAACAGCCTCCAATCGGAGTTTCCCTAGGGGACTCTACGTCCTGCTTCCCATTAGAATCCAGCACAAACGATCTGGCCTGATGCGGCTGCCGCTTTTGTTTTCTGCACTGACTCATTCGCATCCTGAGAGGGAGACCCACAACAAGCGCCACACTTTGTGTGGGTGGTACTCCGTGACATACTCTTTATGGGCTTTTTTACAATGAGGCCCATTGCCAGAACAAGATTGGTGGCTTTCTGAGCCGATCTAGGCGCTTCTCGGCTAAAGAAAGACTCTTTTGTAACTTGACTCTATTACCGTATATTCCAAACTTGATTTTCTAACATAAGGCACGCCAGAATATAAGGCGCATTGAATTGGGACTACAGAAAGAGCTACCGTGTAGTGCAGGGGTCGGGAAACGTTTTGACCCAAAGAGCCGTAAAAGCAAAACATGTTTTAAATAGAAATTGAGAGAGCCACAACATATATTTTCAGACAAAATTGAAAAAAAACTGCCAAACATGCTCTCTAGACAAAAGCTAATTCTTCAGCACATTTTATTTCACTCTGTGTCATTTGATGATTTCATCAAATGTATGAAATGATAATAATGCCAAATCCTGTGTCCCAAATCAATGTAAATATGCCATTTACAATTTGTCTTCCACCTTAAGTTAAGAGTGTTGGGGCACTTTTTTTCCATGAAATTTGTCCTTAATAACAGTTTCAAAACAATGTGCATGCAAAGTTCTTTTGCAAAAATGTGCTGCAAACGATAAGCATATCGTCATATTCACTTTCGGTGTAGACTGCACTGAGCGAGAGAGAGAGAAGGAAGTGCCTCACGCTGTGTGCAGCGATCCGCCCACCTGTACTGCTCACCCAATCAAAGTCGTTTGCCAGCGTTTTTATTTATCAGTTTAAATGGTTTCTTATCAAATTTCTGCATTAAGTTGCTTCGGCTTTATATGGACCAAAATCGGGATGAAATCACTTGACTTTGGAACGCCACAGAGTGATGTGCAATAGTTACATTTTATTTCGGAGCCATATGTACTCATGAAAAGAGCCATATATGGCTCCCGAGCCATAAGTTCCCTACCCCTGGTGTAGTGCAATGATTAATCAGTCAATAAGTATCATTGATTAAAATCACAAAATATTGTGTGCGATGGTATTCTAACCCAGATTACGGCATTGAGTGGGCTGACATGTTCCCAATAGACCACCAAGTGACCAGAACAGATGACCTACGAAAAGGCATTAGAGCTTATTTCATTATTTTTACTATTTTACTGAATTGTGTGATCTGATGAGTTAAACAGTCTTTACATGTGTGTCAACGACATCTTGGTTTAATCTGTATGAGTACATAAAAGAGCTTGTATAGTATTCTGTTGAACTACTTTTTGTTTTCTGTCTTTTACAACACTATGGACGCACAGGTGAAGAAGTGAAGAGACCGGTTACTCTATACAAATCGCATTATGCAAATCAGTGTTTCTGGCACTGTGAGTTCAAATAGTGTGATAATGACGGGACATGTAATGCCTTTTGTGTGTAATTTGTACCACTGGTGATCCAGTGGAAAGTGTTGGCGCCCTCACCGCCACGACCTCGGTTTGATTCCCGATGCACACAATGTTTTGCGATTGGGCCAGCAATGGTTAGTGATTAATCCATCATTGCTTGAATACAGAGGAGCAAAGTAAGGCCCACCTATAATTACTGCATGCAATTCCAATCTAATCAACTGTATTCTGCAGTACACGAAGCACTTTCAAATTTCTAGCCAATTAGGGATTTTCAGGTAGACCTTATGTCTGGAAAATCTAGTTCTTAATAAAGTTATTTCCTCAGTCACCGCACTGTATGCTGAAATATATTTCCCTGAAGCCAGGCCTGCTGCTGCCCAGCTAATGGGTCCCTTGAGGCTGGGGATGGTTGGGCTTTTTCTGCCATCATGTCTATTGTGATGCAAAAGAGTCTAAAGGCCACAGGGCTTTCCATCGAAGTCATCTATCAAGCCTAAAGGTAGAGAATAAGGTGAATAAATATAAATCGTTGAGAGGAAGGAAGATAAAAACAATCCCTCCAAAGAGTGTGCACTTCACCTTCTTGACATTGACTTGAAATAATGAAGTCAAGCCATACGCGCTTTGATTAGAGAGCGTGGGAGATGCATTTATGCAAATCAAGAAAAATGGAAAACATGACAAGATCCACTTCAGTGGATAACCTGTGAAATATTCTTGGGTCTGTGTTAGTTGATACTTTATTCCTGCATTTATTCTTTGTTTTTGTTTTTCAGCAAAGTGGATGAATATTCACCACAAAGAAAGGTGGGTGACACATGATTTCACTAATTAGGTCATTCTGACAAGCAGTTTATTAAGCAGTGTGCTTTGAGGCCTTGTTTAGCATTCTGCAGGAAATTGCCAATCTTACTTTTGAAAAATTAAATTCCCGATGTTGTGCGAGAAAATAAGTCAAAGAAAGAAAGAAATAAAAAAGGAAAGAAAGAAAGAACAAAAGAAAGAAAGAAAAAGAAAGAAAGATAGAAGGAAAAAGAACACTTCGATATATACATTTTTCTCTTTTAAATGATGAAAAAGTGTACCTTAGTATGGGAGCAATACTGTAAAGTACATTATTTTGTATGGCTTGTGCGCCTCTCACTTTGTCATGTCCAGCATGGTCGCCATGACAACCAGCTGGTCCCGCCCCTTGGCACCGGCTGTAACAGATTGTCTAAATTGCGTGTGTGCTTCTTAAGGGCGGGTTTTGGGGACTGCTGGTTGCTGGATCATTGCATTAGTCTGTTCTGTTTTGCTCTGTTCTGTTTTGTTTGACTCAAGGAAGACCTGTCATGCCCGTTTGTTAGTAACTTTAAGCTTGTTTTGTGAGTATTACCTAGTCTGAGTTCCTGTTTGCCTGTAAGTCTGTTTTTGTTTTGTTTTTGTCCCTGCGTGTTGGACAACTTTTATTTTCTAAATAAAAGTAACTGATCGTTACGCAAATGAGTTCACCCTTCCTGCCTCTCGGTCCGGCTTCGTGACACACTTCCTGTTACATGGTTCTTACTACTGTATTATTGTCCCTCTTCTCAGAGCAAAGCATTATTCCCGCAACTAAGCCTAAAAGAGAACGGGATCCTGTCCATGGCTATGTACAGACAGACCAAAGAAGGTAATCAAAAACACGCACACAAACTCCTACCGCCATTGGTTGTTCCCTGAATCTGTTATGTTAAGGCAATATCCTAATTCGCAGCAACGATGGCAATTCTGCTGGGGACTGAATGTGACAGTTTGGCTTGCACGTTATATATTTGAAGATAAAAGTTAACAAAACCACAAAAGCTAATTCTTTATCACGTTTAATTTTACTGACGTTTGATGATTTGATCAAATCTATGAAATAATAATAATACTGAAGCCCGTGTCCCATATTAATATGATTTTACCAATTAAAATTTGTCTACTTAAGAGTGTTGGGGCTCATTTTTGTCGCAAAAGGTAGGTAGGTGATCTCAAAACAAGGTGCAAGCAAAGTTATTTTGTAAAAATGTCTCAACATACTGCAAAAGAGTATACCAGCGTATTTACTTTCAGTGCAGATGCTAATTCCTACCGCCCACCCTTTCAAATTGTCCTAGGTGCTCTGCTAGAGCTTCTTCATGTTTCAAATTTGTTATGTGGCTTTTCATCATATATAATCTCAATAACAAACATAGATTGTTTAATGAGCTTCCGTACAAAGGATTATTTGGTGATTTACAGCCAAAATGGGATCTGTTTGTCTGACAACTTGACTCTAAATTAAGGTTGAGACTGAGCCCTAAATGTACTAGACCAAACCATCCTTCAATCAGTGTTTTCCAGGCTTTGTACATGTTAAAAGTTGCCTTTGCATCTATCAGTGCAGTGAATAATTGATCAATTGTATCTCATATGTGGCTCTCGACCCATAGGTTCCTAAACCCCTGCTATAATCTAATACCTAACGTGCAATATGTGTTCATTTGCAGTACCATGTCACGTGTACATCACCATGGACTCTTATTTGAGCATGATGATCCACCCTGGGGCTATAGCTCAAGAGTTGCTGCAAGCGGTGGCTGAGAGAATGGATGTGGCCCCTGGTGAACTTGTACTTGTGGCTGTCACGTATTCTGGAGGTAAACACAATATAACATACCCATACCTGTCAACCTCCACGGCTGCATGCCCTTACAAAATGTTGTATTTTCCCTTACAAAATACCAAATAATCTTACACCATACTGAATTGCTCAACATGAATGAGGTTTATTATAAATAAAGTTCAAAAATGAAGTAGCTTGGGCGTTCACTGTGAAAGGAAAAAATAAATGCAAATATAATTAAGTAGAATAATACATTTTCTTATTCAAATTATTAATTCATTTTCTGCATTCAATTATTGTTGGTAATATACTGATTAAACAGATAACCATAAACCTGTCTTATTTCATTTTCTCCTTTTATACTTCAATTTTTTATTAACCTCTTTATACAACAGTAATGATTCATAATATAATGCATCAAAGCATGTGAGCCGTTTGAGAGTCGGCTCTCTTTAATGAGTTGAGCCCAAAAAGCCGTTTCTCTAAAAAGAGACGGACTTCCTTTCACTACATAACTACCACATAAAATCTGAGGCGGCAGATGCATGCGCACAGTGAATCAAACCTAAGGATATTTGGACCAAATTAAGAAAAAGGAAAAGGGTCTTGTGTGATGGATTTCTGAATTTTCACATTATATTGAATTTTATTAATACAAATAGTATGTAACATGTTACTGCGCTGAGCGTCTGCGAAAGCAAAGTGAAGCACGCGATTCTCTTGCCTCATGGCAGAGGGCGATAGTGTGACCAAGAATTCTGGATTGCCGCACATCTCAGACCCAAATAATTTAGAGATAGAATTGTCAACCAAACAGCAAGTCCGTTTACCTATTGATTACGACACTAAGCACTATGTTGTAAATATTTTTGCCTATTAACTGAGTGTTTTTATCTTATTTTTCTCTTTAAAGTATTAAGTGTTTGCTATGGAGTGTCATGTCTAATCTTGTTGCATACAATATTTCACCACATTGTTATAAATAACAATAAAGAAAATGTAATTAGACTCAACTCTTAAAATGGCTGCCCTAAGAGATAAATGTAAATATAGGGATCTGGCGTTTTGTCTGACATTCTGGAAATATAATAGTGTCGCTGAAGCCTTTAAAATATATTATTTTTCAGTAAATGCTGAACACCAAATTAAGTTTTGGTAAGGGTGTCAATATCCAATAGAGAAAAACCTGATTTTCTTGTGCTTTTGTGCACAATATGTATGTGTTTCAATTATTTATCCCTCTCATGTGACTCAACAGTGTAGCTAAAATAAAAGCAGACTATCAATAATATGCCAAGCAGTCAAGCCTCAGCATATATAGAGAATAAATGTTTAAAATATCAACTTAATCCGAATCATTGTCATTATTTCTTGCACTCTATATCAAAATTGAGTGTGCCGTGTACGTGTTGCTGTTTTTAAGGTGGAGTATGTTTTTGATCATTTACTTAAAATGACTCTTGCTGTTTCCATGCTTGCTTGATATTTCTAGATGTTCAAAATGGCCATTTAATGGAGTTAAACATTAGCATCTTGGTTTAAAAGGGCTGAATGTGTTTGAGGATATCAATAAATGGTTAAAATCAGTGTCTTCCTACCGTTTGTAATCTGCTTGCCAGATCTTGCCTGATACATGCCGCTTGTGATATGGGATGCATTTCCTCTCCCACAGGCAGACATCTCCTGCAGCCTCATGACACTCTTTTCTCACCTTCCCTGCAGCCGCTTGGAAGGCTGCATGTTTGCAGAAAGGACCTGGGCGAAGTCCTGGTAGGGAGAAAATCCACGTGACTCACCAGTTACTTTACAATGCGTAGGCACAAGAAAGAAAGGTATGTAGGTAGATAGGTGGGTAGGTAGGTAGGTAGGGATTTAGGCAGGTAGGTAGGTAGCTAGATTGGTAGGTAGGTAGGCTGGTAGGTACGTAGGCAGGAATGTATGTAGATTGGTGAATTAAAAGGGAGCTACAGTATGTTGGATGGAAGGTGGAATAGGTAGGTAAATTGATGAGGTCGATTAGTTAGATTGTTTCGGTAGGTAGGTCGATGGGTAGGCAAGTAGGTAGGTAGATGGGCAGATAGGTTGGTGGGTAGGTAGGTAAGTAGGGAAGGAGGGAGGTGCCGTTTATCATCTTTTTTTTTCTCCATCCTTCTTCAGGACCCATTTACAGAGAACTCTAAACTACAACAAAGGACAACCCACATGTTTAGTTTCAACACATGGGATATTGCTGTAGCCTTCAGCAACATCGACTGGACAATATTTGACTCCATTCACGAGGTGGGTGTGCACCAGAACATCACTTTCTTTTTGTGCTTTTGTGACAGAAGCAGCTATTTAGGTCGATTGCAATCCATTTAATTATTATCCTGCCTCACTCATTGGCAGTGTTGGCACATTCCTTAAAAAGAATAATTAGTTGTAGTTACTCATTACTTCATCCAAAAAGTAACTGAGTTAGTAACTGAATTACTCTATAGTAAAAGTGACTAGTTACCAGGGAAAGTAACTACTTCCATTACTTTAAAAATAAGATGTTGTATGTCAAAGAATTAAAATTTTGTGAGCAGTATTTGAGTCAGTTGAATAGAGAAGAACAGAAAGGTAGTTTTGTTAAAGGACTTTGTAATAAAGTATGTATTGCAACTCACCAGCAACGTATTTATCCTATGCTTGAAGTGCAATAAACAATGACAAATAAGATAAAATAACACTTTGTACAAAAATCTACATAAACACGCACGAAAAATGTACAAAAACACACAAAGCGTACATTAACACACAAAAATGTTCATGAACACACACAAAAAAGTACGTAAACACGGAAAAACTTCCGTAAATACACAAAATATACATAAACACACCAAAAAACATACATAAAGACACAAAATGTACGTGAACAGACATAAAAACGTACGCAATCATGGAAAAACTTCTGAAAATACACAAAATATAGGTAAACACACAGAAAAACGGACGTAAAGACACAAAATGTACGGGAACACACACAAAAAATGGACGTAAACACAAAAAACGTACGTAAACAAACATTATGTAAACACAGAAAATGTGTGTAAACATGCACAAAAACGTAGGTAAACACACAAACATGTACTAGACACACAAAAACGTATGTAAACACGGAAAAACATCCGTAAATACACAAAATATACGTCAACACACAGAAAAACATACGTAAACACACTAAATGTACGTAAACACACACAAAACGTACATAAACACAGAAAAACCTATGTGAACACACACAAAAACTATTGCAAACGCACGTCAAAACACACAAAACGTAAACAAGCACAAAATGTACGTAAACACAAGCAGAAACGTATTTGAAGACACAAAACCTACAGCAATAGATTTATCCTAATATTTACAGTTGTATGATATCATACCTGTCAACCTCCATGGCTCCATTCCCTTACAAAATACAAAAAAATCTTACACCATATTTTTTTTTTTCAAACATGTTTATTTATGTAGTTTGAATGAGGTTTATTATAAAAAAATTTCAAAAATGAAGTAGCTTGGACGTTCACTGTAGCAGGAAAAAAATACATGCAAATATAATTAAGTAGAATAATACATTTTCTTATTACAATTATGAATTCATTTTCTGCATTAAATTATTGTTGGTAATATACTGATTAAAGGGATAACCACAAACCTGTCTTTTCTCATTTTTTCCTTTTATACTTCCTTTTTTTCTTAACTTCTTTATACAACATAATTATCCGTAATATAATGCATCAAAGCAAGTAAGCCGTTTGAGAGCGGCTATCTTTAATGAGTTGAGCCGAAAAAGTCAGTTCTCTAAAAAGAGACGCACTTCCTTTCACTACATAACTACCACATGAAATCCAAGGCTGCAGACTCATACGCACAGTAGCATCAAACCGCTCACTTCGTTTGCAACAAAAAACGAAACCGAGATAGAGGCTACCGCGGCGAACTCGTTTTACTTGATTGATTTGCCGTTTCGTGATAGTCGGTGTATAACTGAACTGACAAATTTGGGTTTTTCCGTACAGATTTTCTCGTACATCGTACACGTCTCAAAATGCATAATAAATGTACTTTGTACAGCAAAAACGTACAGGTTGACTGTTATGTGATATGGTTAACTTGCGAGTAAGAAAGTAAACATCCGTCCATTCCATCATGCTTGTCCCAATTCATTCAAAGTAACGCACCCTTTAACGTAAGAGTAACGGCGTTGTAACGGCATTAAAAATAATAAAATGAAATTACCACGTTACAGAAAAAATCTCACCGTTACGTGACGGCAGGATTTATGACAGCGTTATTCCCCAAAACTGCTCATCGGCAATTATGTCACTTTTTACTCCCAGCAAGAGTTGATCTACTTCACCTTCAGGCGTCATAAAAAAGGAGGCCACACGGAGGCGCTAGAGTTGTTACTTCAGCGCTTCAATGAGATCCAATTGTGGGTGATGACTGAAGTGCTGATGTGCACGGCGCTCTGCCAAAGAGTGCAGATCATCAAGAAGTTCATCAAGATTGCTGCTCAGTAAGCATCCTTACGGTCTTATTCCCGCAAATAACACATGATAAATACCACAATTCATGAATTTTCTACAATACACAAGTATTCGTTTGTGTACTGTAAAGAGTATTAACACGTATGTGTTGTATTTGTTATTTAAAGGGACAGTGTGTCTTATTTAGTACACCGTAGTTGTAAAATACTCCAGTCACTAAAAAAAACAATACTGGCTTAAATGATGTGCAAAAATACATCAATTACCATACAAAGTTACATGTTTTTAAAATACTTGTAGGATAAGAAAATTCTAAATCTTGCTGTAAGAGGCACCCCAAGAAACTCTTTTCCCCCTATGTTTGTATTTCATTTTTCTTCTTTTCTTTCTTTCCTTTATTCTGTTCTTTATTCTTTCTTTCCCATTTTCTTCTTTTCTCCTCTTTTTTCTTTTTGTATTTTACCCATAGTTTTTCTTCTTTCTTTTTTTTCCCTATTTTACTTTTTTCCCCTGCTCAATATTTCTTCTTTTTATTTATTTTTTCTTCTATTATTTCTTTCCCTATATTTCGTTCTTTATTCTTTCTTTCCCATTTTTCTTCTTATCTTCTCTATTTTTTTCATATTTTTCCCATGTTTTGTCTTTATCAATCTTATTTTCCACTTTCTTCTTTTTCTTTTTTCATTATAATTGTATTTTCCTTTTTCTTTCGTCCTTTCTTTGCAAAAAAATTGGCCATTTTTTTGTATGGCACAATATAACAGCGTCTAGTGTTCAAATATTACGCACTGTCCCTTTAAATGCGTTTAGAATGCCCTACAATGCTCTCTCCAGTTGAAACCCAATGAAAAAATTCCTGCATTGCACAGTATTCAGCACAGTTTGGAGAATGCTGCTCTCTAGTGGCTGATCATTGTAGCGCATTCCTGATTTCGGTCAGGTCGAATCCAATCATTTCCCAGCATGCTCTCTTGTCTGTCTTCTTGCAGTTGCAAAGTACAGAAAAACCTCCACTGTTTCTTTGCTATTATCATGGGCTTGAACAACGCTGCTGTCAGCCGCCTCAGTCAGACGTGGGAGGTAAAAATCTCAAATGAATTCAGTAAATTCAATTCAGTTTTGTTATAAATGCACTATTTTCCATTGAACTATTGTAGGCCAGTCCCTACAATTTAGGCTATTCTCTAAGCACGGCCGAGTAAATATATTTTCTATTTATCCTGACATGCTTTTTGTCTGATTTTTTCTCTTATAATCTCTTACTGTTCCTGTAAAATGTGTCTAAAATACCAATCCAAGACATACCCAAAGTAAATTGGATGCTTGGTCCCTTTTGAAAAGTAACACTCTGAGGTTTTGTGCCAAACTGAAATAAGTACTGCAAATGCTACTTACATTAAGTAATCTGAGTTGAATAAAACAGAAATAGAAGGTTTTTATTCCCCCTGAATTTCATTTTGCAATCAAATGCCTGTAAAATAGTGTATCATGGGCCTCTCAGCTGGAAAACAGGTGAGACAATAGCTTGAAGCCTTGACAGGTAAATTGTCAAATTTGATGACAATCTGAAAAACTAAACATTGTATTTTGCACGTTTTTCCAAAGGTAGGTCTAGGCGTTTCCAAAAGTGGCCATTTGGAGACGACCAGTTCACAGCCCTAAAAGCTTTGCGTTCGTGTATTTTACTTCGGCCATTTCTTAGACATTGTGAAAGAGTTGTGAATGTTTCACTTATATTTCCAAAATTCAATCCATGATCGTGCACAGTCGCGCGTAATAATTGTGCGTAAAAATTAATCATGAGTGGCACGTTTAATTTGGTCTAGTTTGAAAACACGACGTACATCTGACGTATCGTTCTTTTCAGACTTTCATTGGCTAACCGATATGTCAATCATCATTTGATCCGGTTACTAAAGATATTTCTGAATATCAATACAGGTCATTTTATGCTAATGGCTGCTGTTGACTGTGAAAGTAAGCCTGGTATTGGTAAAGAGTGGTATCAATCAAAAGATCAGAGGCTAACAGCCATATTGTAAATCCTTTTACGAGTCTCGGAGTCTGTTTAGAGTTATTTGGCGACACACACACTGATTGCAACAAGGAATGTTCAATGATGCAGAAATGCTTTAAGGCGGATTTTTTTAAATATATAGTTGCCGTTGTTTTAAACCCGTCCAATTTTATTCTACAAAGATATTTGTTTTAAAAAGTTGTTTAAAACAAAAGAGGTAAAAATATCATACAAAAGCATTTTTTGCGAAAATGGGCTTTTAAGTTTAAGTAGAACTTAAACTGTTTTTAAAGGGACTGTGTAATATTTGACCACTAGATGTATTGTGTCGAGCAGCCGAAAAGGAGTGCTACAAATTACAGAATAGATGACAAATGACGGAGATTCAAGGTGACGAAACTGCACCCTTATTAAGAATAATTTTCCCCTTCCTCTCAAAATGCTTTAGTTTTTGTTTTTTGGGAACTTTTAGCGACAAGATGGCAGTCAGTCTGCTCAACTCCTTCTGAGTTAGCCTCATGTTATGTAAAAAAAACAAATCTCTTCATTTATGATTATGTGATGGTTCATATACTTTTTACGTATTACTTACTCAAATCGGAATCTTTTAATGAATGACGTGTTTTAACCACTTGGGCACTAAATACAAATAGTTCTATGAATAAAATATATTTTACTTAAAATAAACCACAGGGTTTATGAGTGTATTTGATGTCTCCTATTCAGAGAAGTTTGTGATTATAATAAGTTTATTTTTTGATTCTTGCAGAAAATCCCTGGGAAATTTAAGAAGCTGTTTTCTGAATTGGAAAGAATCACGGTACCCATTTAAACTATTTTCTGTGCACGATTTAAATGTCTTACATTGTTTAATGTTGTGTTAAGCTTCAGCATGCAGTAAGTATACATGTAAGTCAGATTTCACTCCGTGTGTAGTGAATATAAAACCATGTCCAAGTTTCACTTTTTCGAATTGAGATAAATGGAGTATGTTTTCTGATTATACACGATATGCTATTCTTATGTTGTGGGTAGAGTAGCCAAAAATGTTACTAGAGTAAAAGTACTGTTACTTCGGGATAATATTACTCAAGTAGAAGTAAAAGTAGTCATCCAAATACTTACTTGAGTATAAGTAGAAAAGTACTTGGTGAAAAAAATGACTCGAGTGCCGAGTAATTGTAGCAACGTCGTTTTTTTTTTTTTTTTAAATAAATCAAATAATCAAATTATCGAAGTCCATCCAATCCACAAAAAATTCATAACGGCTACATTTTAACTGTTTAATACTTATAAATGATGCTAATAGGTCAATACTAACGATTACATGCTAACAGCTATATGCTAACAAAATATGCTACACGTTAACAGCTACTAATTACAAGTAATGGTAACGGCTACTTGCAAAAAATTATGCTTACAGCTGTATGCTAACGGCTAAATGCTAACTGGTTCATTCTAACAAGTTATGATAACAGCTTAATGCTAACAGCTTCATGCTGAAAAATTATGCTACGTGCTACATGCTATAGGCTACATGCCTACTAGTTATGCTAACGAACAAATGCTGACAAGTCATACTAACGGCTAAATGCTAACTACTTAACACTAACAAATTATGGTAACGGCTACATGATAACGGCTACGTGCTAACAAATTATGCTAACAGCGACATGCTAATGAGTTATGCTAACAGCTATATGCTAACAGCTACATTTTAACATATTATGCCAACGACTACATCCTGACAAGTTATGTTAACAAGTTATGCCAATGGCTAAATGCCAAATACTCAAGACTAACAAATGAAGCTAACGGCGACATGCTAACGTCTACATGCTTACATATTATGCTAAAGGATACAAGCAAACATGTTACGCGAACAGCTACATGCTGTTGGCTAAATGCTAACGGAAACATGCTAACAATTGATGCTAAAAGCTTCATGCTAACAATTTATATTAAAAGCTACATGCTAACGACATTTAATTTAAAAGAATACTAATATAAGCAATGTAAATTCAAGTGCTTTAATAAACAATAAAATAAAAATAGTATAAATCAAATCAATAAATTAAGCACATGTACCATCAAGTGGCTCATTTTTGTCTTAACTGGGTCTACAAGTATCCATAAACATAATTTCCCCCGCTGAAGTCGAATAGGGTCACGTGACGAGGCTGCTACGTTTGATTGGTTAAACATGTTAGAGCCTGCCGGAGTTCTGCATCAAAATAAATGCGCCTTAGCGGAGATAGACAGACGCGTACTTACGTGGAGATGTAACCAAGTAACGACTTCAATGTAGCAGAGTAAAAGTACCGTTTTTTTTCTTCTCAAAATTACTCAAGTAAAAGTATTGAAATTTAAAAATACTCCTCCAAGTACAACATTTCCCAAAACTTACTCAACTAAGTGGAGTAAATGTACTCTACCCACCGCTTTGTTAAGCCATTCTTTGGTTTTGAAACTGTTCTCACAGGATCCCTCACTAAACCATAAAGCCTACAGGGACACCTTCAAGAAGATGAAGGCACCAAAGATCCCCTTTTTTCTTCTGCTACTTAAAGGTAAATTCAGTTTTCCTGTGCTACCAAATACTACAGACCTGTAGTTCATAGAAAATGACCAAATATGCATTTTTCGACAAAAACTCCCCCCAAAAAATCAATTAATTTTAATACTGACATGGTTGATCAGTCATTGGTTGTTCATGATGCATTTGTGCTGCCTGATAGACACTTGCAGGGATCCACGATATTGGTTTCTCGGGGCCGATACCAAATATCAGTATTAGGAGGAGGTCGATAAACGATATATGAGGCGGATATTCATTTTCTGTAAAAGCTTAAAAATGAGATTTTTAATCATGCAAAAAGAAACAAAGAATATGTGTTATAAATTAAAATACCATTGCATTAACCCTCGAAAACCTTTTACAATTTAAATTTCAACACAACTAACATGATTAATCTGTCACAAAAAACAAAACCTAACCATGCAGGAAATAGAATTTGTATAAAGGTAAGTAAAAACTGAAATATCTCCTTGATTTTTTGAAATAGATAAATAAAAATGCCAAAACAACCAACACGACTTCATTTAACTTGAAACAAAACGTGCATCGAAAATTCAACGGAAAAGTGTGGGATCTTCTGTTTTAGAGCCCGATTGATGAACTAATGTTATGGTAACAGCTAATCACTCAGGCTTCCACTTCAGCATGCTTTTTATGCGCTCTCTGAATCAAAAACACTGATTGATGAACTAATGTTAAGAAAAGGGTTGGGTAGCAAAGAGATAGGGGGGAGGAGAATTGGGAGCAACGGAGAAAGAGGGCGCGTCTGCATCAGAGATCTTAAATAATTGACGAGTCGAATTAATAAAAATGTGAATACCAATATCTCTCAAACTCCCAAGTATTGGTGCCGGCAATTGTCCCGCCCGATAATTGGTCGACCTCTACTAAGAATCGCCTTTGACCTTAAAGTCTGTGGGGCAGCAAAAATAATAAAAATTACAAATAAAAAAAATCAAGCAATACTCATTTTTATACTGACGTACATGATTGATCATTGGGTATTTATGGTGCATAGACACTTGCAGTCATAGCTAGTTTGGTATGCAGTTCATTTTTAACTAAGGACTGTTTTTTATTTTAAACTGGCCCTCTTAAATACTTTTGTTTTTTTCAGAATTAGAAAAATTCTCATTGTACATTCTAAAATATGATTATGAATATTTGGCAGCCCTGCGATCATCACAATTGAAAAAAGTTTTACCCGACCCCTAACATCTTAAAACTAAAGGCACCTCTCTCTCTCTCTTTCTTTCACTCTATAGATATTACATTCATTCATGAAGGCAACAAGACATTTCACGATAATCTGGTCAACTTTGAAAAACTGGTAAGTCATGTAAGTGTTAGGGTCTACCTCCTACCACCAGAGGGCCCCAACTGGGGTTTGAATTGGGCACAGGTGTTTAAAAGGACGATTTTGTTTATCACAGTTTCCATTTCCAGTTTTGGCCATTGTATATAGTTTGATCAGGTGTGGTTTTTGTCTCTGGTGTTATTGTTGGACATTTTCTGGGTTGCTTTGTGCCCACTTTTTTGTTTGCTACTTTGGTATTTATTTATTTTTTTAAATACAACCTTTATTTTGAGCATTTCTGCCTGCCCTACACGAGTCCATCTACTACTAAAACAGTCAGAAACAGAAATGCTAGGTTTTCAATTGGGATGGCTCCATACATTGTTTGGTATTCTTGTCATTTTCGCCTGGATCTGAGTCATTATCAATTCAGAGGATAGGGTTGGGCTAATGACGTGCAGTCAGGGGAGGCAGGTGAGGCTGTGCCTCACCTGTCATCATGGCACTTCTTATCAATAAGTATCAGGCCTCTGGAAAGGATTTCAGTATGATAAATCCCCACTAGATATCAGCATTTGTTAGGATAAAGAAGTACAACCCAAATCAAGTTATCACATCACCGAAAACATCTGGGCTTAGACGTTTTTGCAAAGTTCATGAATCGTTCTTGCATACGTGCAACAAAATGTTATTTTGCAAGGAAAGGGCCTTGTATTTATGAAAATAATTGTTTATCTATTGGGGGCATCACAATTGAAATAAAAAGCACCAAAATGAAAGTTCTGCTTGAAATGCATTTCTTCACAAAAAGCCCTTTTTCTCTGAATTTTTCTTGGAATCGAAGATTTTCAAGAAACCCAACTATGCTCAACTGTTGTTAACTACACAACGGTCAAAGAAGCATACTTTTTTCTAACGAGAGATGAGGGCTCAAGCTTTCTTTTAATGCGTTCTATGCCTATACACAGTAGCTACAGAGCAAAACAAATTTGTAGGCCTTAAATATCAGTCATAATGGCAAAGATTGGCTGGTATTGGCACATCCTATTTAGAGAAACATCTGGCACTATGAGTTTAGACTTGGTGAGAAACAGAGCAACAACATCAAGCATGTACGAGCACTTCACTCAAAATGCAAGCACTTTTCCACCCTTGAAAACACAAACCTGTCAAGCTCCAGGGCTCCATGCCCTTACAAAATATTGTATTTTCCCCTTACAAAATAATCTTACACCATATTTCTTTTCAAACGTGTTTATTTATGTAGTTTAACATGTTATATTGTACACGTGTTTCGTAATATCATATATATTTTTAATTAACATTTTGTTGTGAGATACTGAGTTGCTCGATATGAATCTAAGTTTATTATAAAAAAGGTTCAAAAATGAAGTAGCTTGGACGTTCACCGTAGAAAGAAAAAGATACATGCAAATATAATCAAGTAGAATAATACATTTTCTTATTCAAATTATGAATTGATTTTCTGCATTAAATTGTTGTTGGTAATATACTAGGGATAACCACAAACGTGCCTTTTTTCATTTTCTCTTTTTATACTTCCTTTTTTCTTAACTTCTTTATACAACATAATAATTCGTAATATATCAAAGCAAATGAGCCGTTTGAAGGCCAGCTCTCTTTAATGAGGTGAGCCGAAAAATCCGGTTATCTAAAAAGAGACGGACTTTCTTTCATTAAATAACTACCACATAAAATCCGAGGCTGCAGACGCACGCGCACAGTAGCATCAAACCGCCCGCTTCGTTTGCAACGAGCATATAGCTGTTAGCGTGTAATCGTTAGTATTGACCTAAAAAAACGATACCGAGATAGAGGCTACCGCGGCAAACTCGGTTGACTTGATTGATTTGCTGTTATATGATAGTCGGTGTATACCGGATGGTACCCATAATTGAAAAATTCGCGTTTTTCCATACAGATTTTCTCGTAAGTCGTACACGTCTTAAAATGCATAACAAACATACTTTGTACGGCAAAAACCTACAGGTTGACAGGTATGAAAACATATCATTGAAATACAAACATTTTCAAGGATTTCAAGCACCCTTCCGAACCCTTCAGTGGCTAACCAAACACCAACCTTACCGCACGTCACTGGGTTGGGCCATCTGTAGTTTAATGGACTTTCTTCTCATTTCTCTCCACCAGCACATGATAGCAGACACAGTCCGGCTCATCAGACACTGTCAGAAGGATCATTTGGGTCAGTTACTTAGATTATTGTTTTCTAACCACCGTCAAACCGGTAACAATTACAAGATTTTCCTTTTGCATCCCTACAGGAAACGGCTTGAGTTTAAAGAGCAGCGCAGATGTGCGAGTTTACTTGGATAGTCTTCACATCATCGACAATCAGCAGACCTTATTCGAACTGTCTCATAGGCTGGAGCCTCGGACTTAGTGAACTGACGGCATTTATATCGCGCTTGAACCGGTCCCTGAGGAACTCCAAAGCGCTTTACAATGCACTTTTTACCCAATCACACACAAACAGCGGAGTCAGCAAAGCAAGGCACCTACTACCTGCATATCGGGGCCGTGAGGGGTTCAGTGCCTCGCCCAAGGACATTAAACTCGAAAGAGCCGGGAATCAAACCTGCGACCTCTTTGGTTTCAAGACGACGCACTCTACCTCCTGAGCTACTGCTGCCCCATTGAAAAGAAAGACTGCTCACTTGCTGTAGCCTTCTTCTAAAAATTCAGGACCCTGTTAAGTTTCAAAGGTAATGGATCTGACACAAGAGGACTACAACGTTTATATTTAGCAGCATTTCCACACCCGAGGAACTGCCTGGGTTACACACTAAGAGCCCACCTAAACTGGTGTTGTTACTCTTATGTCCGGCAGGTGGTAGGATTTACCAAAATATCCTGATGTCCCGGTCAGAGTTAATGTTTCTCCTTATTTTCCTCAACGTTTATTACGCGCTAGTTACTTATAAAAAGAAATGAGTTATATATATATATGCACTACTTCTTCCAAAAAGTAACCGAGTTAGTAACTGAATTACTCTATAGTAAAAGTAAGTAGTCACCAGGGAACGTAACTATTTCTGTTACTTAAAAAAGTTGTATGTCAAAGATTTAGACATTTTCTGAGCAAACAAAAGCCAAAAATGGGGGAGAAAACGAACGAAAGGAAAAAATATAACAAAAAGAAAAAAGAGCAAAAAAAAACAACTTAACATTTTAGTATAAACAGATTAAAGGGACAGTGTGTGACATTTGGAGTCTCTTAGTAGTACCAAAAACTTTCCTTCAAGAAAACAAACTTTGAGGCAAAAATACATGAACTATTCCCCCAAAGTTATTTTTTATATATATAAGAAGTCATTGGTTAAGAAATGTGTATTTCTTTTACATCATGGAATACCATCTAATAGTCGCCTCCATGTTTGTTTGGCGTCTTGCTGTGCTCTGTGGGACTGGTTTTCCTTTGCACGAGACAATACAGTGCCATCTAGCTCTACAATACTACACACTGGGGCTGTGCCAAGGAGCACAGTGTAGCAGCAAGTTGCTAAACAAACATGGTGGCGACCTTAGGTAAGGATTCTATTCTGTAAAAGAAATATACATTTCATGACCTATGATTTATTGTAAAAATAATCTTGGGTATGACATTTCTTTTTCTTTTTTTGCCTAGTATTCAAATCGATGTTGTTTTTTACTGAATTAAAAATGTTCTACCCCTAGGGGGCAGTAAATAATACACACTGCCTCTGTAACTATTAAAACACAGGAAGCATAATCAAAACATTTATAAATCTACAAAGAAAAAAAAGATAAATTACAAAACTATTTAACCTTTTTTATGTTACACAGAATTGAATCCTAGAATTGGGTAAAATGGGGGTCAGCATCCTGCCACGGAAATGTTTTGGTGTCCACAATTTTAAATTCTGCTACTCTCTTTCGCCATCTCCTGTCTACTAAGACTTCAAATAAATTCCTCCTTTTTCATCTTTTTTGGGGTTTTGGGTTAGCATTTGGACTATTTGAAACAGGCCTTTTCTTTCTTTTACTGTTTTTAGGCTACACTAACAAAAAACCTGGGAACGGGCATAAAATAACTCTCCAATCCTCCCCCATTTCCAGCTTCCTAGTGTATTGCGAGTCCCGGAACAGCGTTGCCGAAAGTTCGTTAAATGCAAATAAGTGTGGTGAAAAAAAATATAAAGGCTCTTTGAACCCAGTCGGGCATTGTTAACGCATACATAATAGAGAAAATGGTCTACTTTCTACTTTTTGATAAAATCAAACAACGCACCCCACCCTTAAAAAAACTCAAAATGCAAAAAAAATATTTTTGTTTGCATAGTATTTAAGAAATATCGTGATAAATTAAATAAATACCTGAGAAAAAATGCAAATGCTGAAACATTTGAAGAAAAATAATCACATTTTTGAATACTGGTGAAGTACCAAAAAATGCTCTGTGAAAAATGTATTTTTATGGATGGGGACAAAAAGGAACTTTGGGGATAAGAGTAGCACCAAACAAAAATTTTTTGGGGAGCTTTGGTTTGTAGGGCTGGAACAAAAGCCGGACGGGCCGCATGTGCCCAACAACCCTGATATGTAGGAAAACACCAATTTGTTTATTGTCCTGCAGTGAAATAGAGTAGATCGTGGGTCACCAACACGGTGCTCTTGGGCACCAAGTACCCCCAAGAACATCTCACTAGCTCCTGTACTGGTTCTCGAAATAGCTCAGAAATGATGGGCCATTGTGATTTTCTAGGAAATATGATTTCTAACTTGCATAGGGTTTAAGTGGTTGAATGAGCCTATTGAAACACTTCTAATGATAAAAAATATGATAATGACAAAATAATACAAAGTACAGCAACAACAAAGCAGTAATCACATGATAAATTATTTTAGCAATAAATATCAAACTGGTAACCCTTGGCATTAATCAGCAACAAAAAAAATGAGTTCCTCAAGTCGGTGACTCCTGCAGTAAAAGGCTGAATTAGGAGAGAAAATCTAAAACTTTAATAGGCAACCCTCAGTGGACTTGTTCCGTTTTAATAATAGCACATTGTTAACTGGCTCGACAGAAATATGAATTAATAAAATAGCAGAAAGACTATGACAGATCTTGATATAAATGTGCATTCTCATGTCTATAAAAAAAACCCAACTTGTGTTGATGAACCGCAGTGCTACAGAGTAGAGAGCGTAATGGCAAAAGACAAATCATGCTCAAAGTTTTTGTGCTTATAACATGTAATATGCGGTTGGATAACGATTAATCCTTTACAGTATTAGTGCAGAACGTCAATGTGAAAACATTGGGGTAAAAAGTCAAATACTGCGCTACTGTATACGGGAACCTTTTACAATGGTGGTTAGATAAGAAAAAATCATTTACAGTACTAGGGCAGAACATCTGTTAAAGGGTGAAAAGTGAATTGCTGTGTTAAAGTATATAGGAACCTTTTTATCATGCTGTGGACAATCAGTAGACACTTGTACCCGTTCTTCATAAATTGTACTCAAAATGAGTAAGTGAATAATGAAGTACAAACATTGCTCTTCTACTCAAAGGCAGTTAGTCAGTTTCAGCTCATCACATTTGAGTGACATAGATAGTGTCGTGTCAAAAGAGGGATTTGTGGGAGACGTTAACCGTCCCGTTAGGGGGAATGTGAAGTATAATACTGTGGCACTTTGAAAAAAAGACTCATTTAGTGACAAGTGACAGAACAAAAAAACAAGATGTTTCCAAATTCAAAACAAATTTTGAGTTTTGGAACCAAGTAGAATGTCCATGACAGTCCATTTATTTTAATATTTCAAGTCATGAATGTTAATGTATATTTATTGTATTTGTACTGTGTTCATAAAAAATATGTATATCCTATTTGTTTCATACTAATGGACTTTTAGTGTCTCAGATCTTTATGTTGATTGGATTTTTGTGTGTGTATGCAGTTAGGACAGGTTTGTGAAACATGGCAAACAATATCCAGTGCGTACATAATAAAATTATTTTTCAGAAAAACTGATGATTGTAAAATGAGATTATTACATTGTACAGTAGTGCGTACTGGGAAGTAATACATCCCAAGATAGAGAGTTATAAAACAATTCCCAGAATTATGAAAAGGGTTTGGCATATGCCAATCATAGTCTTAGCCCCACAACTAACGTTCTGTTGAGCAATTTTTTCCCATGTTGAATACAAATCCCATTTCTCAATCAAGTTCTGTATTTCAAACGGGACTGACACTGTTTTACACTGCTCGTATAACATATCTAAGTGGTTATACACTAGGTTACAGGGATAATTGGAAAAGGACTATGTCTATCACAATTGGACATTGAACAGGATTGGGTAGGGTTACTTTAACTTGATTACTTTCAATTACTTTTGGATTACTCCAATACCAAATATGCTAATAAAAGACAAAAGAAACTAAATATGAATAAAATTACTAAATTTTGTGCAGGCTTGGGGAGTAACGAAATACATGGAACGGCAAAAATGATGTTGGCAAGCTGTTTGGATTTATTTTCATTTTGTTTCTGTCGCATTTTATGTTAGTTTTGCCGGAGATCAAAGCCAGGAGAGAAAGCTTACCACGTGTTGTGAGTCATAATTGTATTCATATTTAGTTTATTTTGTTATTTATTTTATTAGCATATTTGGTATTGGAGTAATCGTAAAGTAATTGAAAGTAATCAAGTTAAAGTAACCCTACCCAACCCTGACATTGAAGACATAGAAGATGCTGGTTGTCAGTCAGTCAGTCCCATACCTGACCACCAAGCATAGCAAATTTTACTTGGTATCTATTTAAAAAAAAAAAAAAAAAAAAACCTTTTCTATTCAAGCTACTTGTGGTATGCCCTTTCAGACTAAAAAAAGTAGGGATAGCAAGTTCTCAAAAGAATGAAAAAGACAATTCGTATGAGAGACTCATTATTTGAAAGGATACATTAAATGACCTGCAGTGAAATTCATGAGGCACAGTTTGATTTACAAATAAATGAACCACCATCTTATATATCCGTCACGTACTGTCAGACAGACCCAAACGCGGAGTCCAAAACCAGGGATCAATCAAACCCCAACAGGGGGGCATTCCTTTAATAACAATATAAAAATCCCTACTGACAGGCAAGGGCAGGACCGAGGCTTCGAGGAAGGAAATCTTAGGAGAGAAACTTGACGAGGTTGTCTTGGGGGGTACAGTCCTGGGAAAAATATTTGAGTAATAGCTTAAGAATACCTGGAGAATAATATCTTGGGATAGCGAGCTTGTCATTTGGAGAGGGACTATGTAGAGATGAGTACTATGATGTCAAAGCAACATGGAGTGGCTGATGATGATTGGGAGCACCTGGACCAGGAAGTGGAGAGGAAGACTGTTAAATAGGGCAATACTGCCATCTCTCGGACAAGGGGTGGGACTACAGGCACCAAACCATGACATCATGATTCGATTGACAGAGCAAGAAAGCTGTATATAAAACGTAGCATGGGAAAAAACATTTTATGGTCTTGAACAAAAGCATTGAAAATGGCTAACCCCCATTACAAAAAAATGTCCATGTAACACAAAAAAAAAATACTAGATGTCTTGACTTCCTGTTAGCTTGCTAATAGAATCACTAATTCTACAGTTTGAGGTTGAGATGTGTGCCCAAAAAGTTCTTTGATATCACTATTGCCCTCTGCCATGAGGAAAGAGAACTGCATGGCTCAATCTGCATCTGCAGACGCTCAGCATGTTCAAAATTTTGAATTGTAAAGTTAAATGACAAAGAACTTAATAACCCATCCATTATCTGCACCGCTTATCCTCAGTAGGGTGGCGGGGGTGCTGGAGCCCATCCCAGCCATTCTCGGGCAGTGGGCAGGGGACACCCTGAACTGGTTGCCAGCCAGTCGCAGGGCACACTGGGACAGACAACTCACTCACTCATTCACACCTAGGGACAATTTGGACCAGCCAATTATCCTGACATGTATGTTTTTGTAATGTAGGAGGAAACCGGAGTGCCCGGAGGAAACCCACGCAAGCACGGGGAGAACATGCAAACTCCACACAGGAGGTTCGATCTCATGACCTCAGATCTGTGCCGCACACGCGCTAACCACTGCCCCGCCGTGCTGCCCAACTTAAAAACCCTTTAGTATATTTTCAATTTTATATTCCCATGATGACAAGTGAGGCACTGCTTCACCTGCCTCTCCTGACTGCTCTTGATGGATATGTAATACAAACTATTCAGTCCGGAATCTAAGAACTAGTAAAAATGAAATAAGGAATCTATCTCTAAGGCAATAGTTATTTATTTCTAAAGCATAGCAATATTTTTCATTTTAAACAAGTCTGTTTCTGTAGTGCAGTGGTCAGCACATTCGCCTAACATGCGAAAGGTCCCCTGTGGAAACATTTGTTTGACTGGAGAAGGATGGGTGCCAACAGGCTGGACTTGACACACCACAGGAAATGGTGCCCCTAAGACTGTAGTGGTTAAGAAATACACCCGCCCTTTAGCAATTACTGAATTGATTCAATTTAAAAAATAAAATATGCACAACTCAAGACGTCCTTCATTGCTGGACAAAAACAAGTGGAATGAAGAGAAATTTGAAAACCCCGCAGTCACATTTATCCGTGAGCAAGCATCTTTACTGATGTTAAGCAGGTGTCCCTGTTGGGTCCTTAAACATGACTAACTGCAGAGAGGCTCCTGCTGCGTCAAGCCTGGCGTACCCTGCGATTTCTACCCAAATACATCGGGCACGTTATCATTTCCCTGTCATCAAACGACTGGCTAGCTGCTGTGGGACACTAATGACAGGAAGAGAAGGTTAATGAAGAGACGCTACTGGCAAGATCAGTTTTTCATTTCCTAGGGCAATGCCAAACGCAGAGTCAATTTCTCACCCAATTCTTTCTACTGATACAAGGGATGCGCGGCAGAATGAGCAGAAACACGGCCATTAGTGCCTACAAAAGGCACTCATTTTTTCATGGTCATACTATTACCGTAGTTTCCCGACTATAAGGCGCACCTGAAAACTTCTAATTGGTCAGAAATTTTAAAGTGTGCTTTATATCCTTAAGAACACAGTAAATAAGATTGGAAATGAATAGAATAATTCCTTAGCGGCATACAGCCAAAATGAGTTCTGTCGGTGTGACACCTTAACTGTAAACTGCGGTGGGGCGTATGTTTTCTAGATAGATAGGTACATAGGTGTACGCTCCTACACGATGAATGACCGCAGTGGTCAGGAACCTATGGCTTGCGAGCCATATATGGCTCTTTTGTACTCATGGTAAATATGGCTCTTAGATCAAACTCAAATAAATTTTATCTATGCAGCACGGCGCCGCAGTGGTTAGCACATATGCAACACAGTTCTGAGGTCGTAGATGAAACCTCCTGTGTGGAGTTTGCATGTTCTCCCCGTGCTTGCGTGGGTTTCCTCCGGGGACTCCGGTTTCCTCCCACGTTCCAAAAACATGTATGTCAGGTTAATTGGCCGGTTCAAATTGTCCCTAGGTGTGAATGAGTGAGAGAATTGTGTCTCTGTGTGCCCTGCGATTGGCTGGCAACCAGTTTGGGGTGTCCCCTGCCCACTGCCCAAAGATAGCTGGGATGGGATCCAGCACCCCCGCGACCCTACTGAGGATAAGCGGTGCAGATAATGGATGGATGGATGGGTGGATAAATTTTATCTATAGTATTTTAAATATGACGAGAACAAAGTTGAGTCAATTGTGCACATTGCTTACCTCAAGATGACGTTACTCCAGACTGAGAGAACAGACTGTACGAAATATCAATTATAGATCTTCAAATAATAACACACAACACATAATTGTATTAGAACGGTTTAATTGTCATTATACAGAAGTAAAACAAAGTTGGTAGGCTTCTACTTTCAGTGTAAGAAAACAATTTCGAGAGTGGTCGACTAGCTGCGAACTAGCATTCTGAAACCCGATAAAAATCTATTGAACACCCGCAAGTAATCAGCATTTTGTCTCACTCTAATGACTTCCCTCAGAGTCAGATTCAATGGATGAATGAAAAGCTAGTGGTCACGATGCTCTTGGTTTGTTTTCGGAGGCAGTGCTTGCCCGCTGTTTGACTGACAGCATACACCAGCCTATCATAGTTGCTCAAACAGACATTAACACCAAACTATCATAGTCACGCACACAGTCACAAACACCCAACACAGACCGCCCTCCCTTATCTGTCTCCACTGTCAGAACACAATGCACGATACAATGATATCAATGACAATAAAGACAAAACCAATTCAATTGAAATCCACGAAGGAATGAACGAGCGATAACCGAAGTGCGGAATAGTGAGGGGTCTCTGTAATCCGGTGCATTTTATAGTCCGGGAAATATGGTACTTGAATGCGATACAGGTATACTATCTCAATCAGAAAGCATTGCATAAGAAATTTACTGGTATTCATTATTTGGCTGATGATTATGAAAACATTGTGTTATTTAACGTTTTTAATTGCCGAGTTTATTTTCCACAAATGCCTTTTGAATTAGCCTTAAAAAGTCTGTCTGGTTTAAGTGTTTGGGTTGTTTCATCAGGACAGAGGGCAGATAAAAGATGTGTAATCTGATGTGTTGCTGTCTCATTGAAAGCTATCAATGGCTTTGAATAGGTTTCTTCTGCAGGCCTGGGCCGAATGAATTACACTGTTAGTATTCTCCCGAAGCCGTACAAAAGGTCAATGTCAAATGCACCTCATTTAAAAGTCAATAGCAACCGTGCACATCATCTCCTGGGAATTTGGGCCGAGAACTCTCCAGACGGCATTGTGTATCATTCAGTTAGTAGAGGGCAACCAGTGATCTTTTTTTAAATCTTGACCTTCTGATAAAATATGCTCCCTATCCAGAATTACATGGTCTAAAATGGAGACATAAGTTCCAACAAATCATGGATGGGTTGGACCATCTTAGGCCAAAGGTTCAGCAGTGTCAGGGAGATGTTAGTTGTGTTTTTCTCTATGAAGAAATATTTGCAAGCATTAGTGCTTAAACTAATCTAAAAATAAAATACAGTGGCCTCTCTAGATATAATATTAATTTGCTCCCAGCTCAAGCTTGTATGTAGAATTTCTCACGTCCTGAACGAATTTCTCCCATAAGACATAACTGAAAGCCAATTAATATGTTCCCATCCTTCAAAAGAATTCAAATTAAGCCTAAATGTACAACCGTAATTACATTTAACACAAGCACCCCCCCAAAAATCGAATATTTTAAAACTTTCTTATCCTTAATAAAGGACAGGATAGACTTTAATATGATGAAAAACGCTAGAACTTTTTTTTTAACAAAAAAAAAGTGAACAATGCAACTGCCTTGAAATGGTTCAGTCCATTTGATTCCTAGCACCACCCATGTTCAGGTGAGAGTCTATAATCCACAGTTACTATGAGAATCACACAAAACCTCGTCCTTATTTACTTGTATATGGTTGTCGATGCTTTGCAGTGGATCAGTTTGAAGTCTAATATGATGTCCAGAAATGGTAAGTGACACTCCAGAAAATTGTTGAATGATCCTAAATCACTTTCAGTGAAATGAACCAGCCAGGCACTCTTTTCAACGATTTCAAGCACCCGTACAAACCCTGTATGAGCACCTACCATGGAAGAAGTCGGCGGTTGCTAACAGAGGTGTATGCGTGGTGGTGGAGGAGTGAGGGAAAGAGGTGTGGGAAGAGAGAGATTGTTGATGATATGTAAGCAAAGCGATAAAAAACACAACACAAGTGCACGGGATCAGGTCTGTATGGGTAGAAACTAATGTGCTAACTGGGACGGAGATATGCTGGTGGTGAGCAGTCTCAATAGTGCGTCTAAAAATTCTAGTAACTTGGGTTTAATAGGGCAACATTCTTGCTTGAATTCTCATACTTCAAATGTCTCATCAAATTTTTCATCTATAGCGCATCAATTATGATGAGTAGCTCTTATGTAGAAAGGCCACTGTATGTGTTAAACTTTTGCATCTACTTAATATGTACTAAAATATAAACATAGCATATCAATTGTCATGCATATTAATACTGTTTTGAGAAATAATACTGAACTTATTCCTTCACAACTCAAACTGAAAGCAGAAGCGCCACACCAGCTAAAATCCACTTTGCCGGAGGCTGCCTGTTTCGAAGGCAAAATGTCCAAATATATGTGGAGCCGCGTTGTTTAGTGCGGTACAGAGGACACTGGTAAGTGTTTTTGAGCTCCTGCTCTTCCGCCGGTACGGCTCTTACGTATAGAACCGGCAATGGCGGGGTGAGATCTCTCAAAACTGCCTCGGCGATGACTCCCGACTGAATGTCCCAACGTGCTCCTGAAGCCAGATCAACAAAGTTTTGTGTTGAATTGATATTTCAAAGGCCTATTAACCTCTTAACGTTCCTGTAAATTTTGCCTAAAATCCCAATCCAAGACGTAAGTAAATTGAATACGGTCCTTTAACCGAATATTGACACTTTTGGTTTCATTTGAAAGGGAACACTTTCACGTTTTTACCTTGTAATAATCACTACAAGTGTTACGAACATTGAGTAATCTAAGTTTGAACACACCTGAATTTGTTTTTGCATTGAGATGCCTGCAAAAGAGTGTAGCATGGGCATCTTAGCTAGAAGACATCTGGGAAAATAGCATTGAGTCTTACCTGGTCCCAGGTCAAATTTCATCCCGATCTAAAAAAACAAATCATTGTATTTTATACACTTTTCTATAGGTATGTTGAGGTGTTTCCAAAAGTGGCCATTTGGAAATGACCAGTTTACAGCCCTAAAACCTTTGCAACCGTTTATTTTACTTTGGTTGCAAATGTTTGACTTCACTTTCCAGAAGTCAATCCATGATTGTGCACACTTGCCTGTGATAACTGCATGTAAAAATCCCAGGTTGCATTTACGTACATTTATTTTCGGCTTTAATTTGAATACACCCAGTATAATTTTATAAAATTATGTTGGGAAGTTCATTGGCTAACTAATGTGTCAATAAATATTTGAATTAGTCACGTCTGTTTTCTCAATACAGGCCAAGCTATGTCAGGCAAAGGACTTTGAAAAAAGTTTGCAATTGACCGAGAGTAAAGTCAATCAAAAGGTCAGAGGCTAACGGCCTAATTGAAAATCATCTGACGAGTCTGGTAATTTTCAAACTGGAATTATGGAGTGGAATGAACTGAATACAACAAGGATTGTCAATCCAGGCAGGAATGCTTTTAGGCGGATTTGTTTTATCTGTCGGCAATATCATGTGTTTTATAGTAAATATTTTCCCCGGTTGGATTCAATTGACTCTCGTGAATGTAACCAAACCATGTTTGTGAATAATCGTTACATAAGTGGAATATCACAGGACTTTTTGATTAGTTATACCAGCTTTATAGTTTTCAGCTATCTTGCTTCAGGCTGATCGTTACGTTTCTAATAATAGTAAATTTTGAAATACGTCTCTAATCCCAATCATTGAATTTCTTAAATGATATGTAGCATGACATATTTCAGTGACTGATGACATTGTGAAGACGGGTCGTCAGAACGTTAAGGGGTTAAACATGCCTTTCAGCACGGAATAAATCCCACCTTCCATGAAGAGGCCATGGATGTAGGCCCCCTCCCGTGGTGGATGCCCAAAATCCTCTTTGGTCTTCTTTGTGACATCAGCAACCAAAGTCATCTTATCCAGGGGCCACTGATTTTTCCGAGCAATGCTCTGCAGAATAGCTATCAAAGTCCCAAGAATTAAATAAACAGCTTCTCCGAAGTGCACATGAGCTGCTCATCATCTGTCTTTGCTGGCTGTTTGTGAGAGCTTACCAGTAAGAAAAGACTGCGGGTTGAAAAGACCCGAGAGCCAAACGACAGCAGGTAGAACAAAATCCTGTGTCCATCCATCCAGGTCATGACAGCTATTCCGAATATCACTAAACCTAAAACACGACTTAATTAGTGGAAGAATCAGCCAAACTTTTATAATACTGCTAAGATCCTCTTAAAACAAGAAGTTATTCACGATTACTTTTGGTTTGATTTTACCAACAGGACTTTCTCCGAAAATTGCAATAAAAATGTCATATATTCTGGATTCATTACAAATAAACTGACAATTTGTATTTATCCATATCTTCGCCGGTCTCATCACACTGCTTCAGCCACCCACACACCCTTTTTTGCCGGGAAAAAAAGAAACAACACGAGGAAGTGGGCGCTCCCTTGATGTGTGCACAAAGATCTGATCCAAGCCACTCCTGCCATTTAATGTTGATTTATCATGATGAAGTTTTTTACAAAGGCTTAATACTTACTCTTGAGCAGCGGCAAACCCTTTACAATAATTTCTTTTTTTTTTTACAAAACAACAAAAACAATTTTTTTAGGTTTTGGCACTAAGGGGCATTGCTTCAGAAAATATATTTCTGAGTTATGGCATTGAATAAGTTAATTGCATTACAGAAAGTAAATAAATGTATCATAATATTCACATTTTCTGAGACAGTCCTGTCAAACATTGTTTTCCAGAAAATCAAATCAAAATATATTGCATTGCATAGGACAGGGTCAGGTAAGTGTTGTTGAGTATTTATCCCTTTTTTCTTGCATTTTTGAGACAACAGGTCAATATCAACCATTTAGAAAAATACCCCCAAAAAAGCCCTAAAGCTCAAAGGAAAAATATTGTTTACCATCGAGTAAGCGTTTTGGTGGATGCGTAAGACAACTTGGCCCAAGAATCGGGTACCACGTCATTGAACAAGGCCATCTGCAGCGTTTCCATGTTAGAAGATATGGTAAGCTCTCCCTGTAAATGAATATGCCACCAATGAATTATATAAAAGCATGTTCAGTAAAACTAACAACGAAACTGTAATAAATCAGCGCAGCACCTTCAGTCCAAGGTCTAATTCATTAAGGGACTTCCTGATTTCCTTCAAAAGGAGATTCATGTGTTCGCACTCTTGTAGACAGACTGAAGTGTATGGGCTTCGCACTGTCGCCTTCACCAACATCTCTGCCATGTTATACTGCTCAGGAAGCTTGTCAAAAATGTCTTCAATGATGGACTTAACCTGACAGAAAGATGGGATCACGGTAAGATAAACTTTTAGTGATTTTCTGCAAGTTAAAAATAAAGTACTAAATTGAAGTGACCACACCTTGTCCTCTGTGCTCAATACTGTCCCCTCTCCTGCGGAGGAGTCCTGCGGTTGGAGCTCAAGGAGCATCTTTAAGAGGTTTTCTGAGGTGAGAGTGAGGCACTCCAGCTCCGCATTTGAATGCAGACCGTACAAACAAGGACTCTCAGGTGGAAGATTCTCATCAATATATGTGTGATACCCGCTGTGGTCCATGAACGGAGGGGCGATGAAATCAGGGCACAGATAGAGCTCCCCTTCAAACTAGCAAGTAAAATAAAAACAAGAATGAAAAATACAATCATCAGTGCACTAAAGTCAGCAGGACACCAGACATACCCATTTGGCTAAAATAAAATATATGGACACTATTTTAAATGAATGATGCTAAAGTAAAGGAGCACTTTGTGTGCTTTAAAGCAATAGTTAAGCTTTGCATCCCAAGTGGGCACCCTTGACCTTGACAGCAGAGGTGGAATAGATATATAGAGATAGACAGAAAGACAGAGACAAATAGAGATATGGAGTTGGAGAGATAAAGGAGAGATGGAGATAGGCAGATAAAGACACACACACACACACACACACACACACACACACACACACACACACACACACACACACACACACACACACACACACACACACACACACACACACACACATATATATATATACACATGGGGCAGCACGGCGGCACGGTGGTTAGCGCGTGTGCGGCACAGTTCTGAGGTCATGGGTTCAAATCCAGCTACAAACCTTCCTATGCTATGAGTTTGCATGTTCTACCGGTGCTTGCGTGGGTTTTCTCCGGGCACTCCGGTTTCCTCCCACATTCCAAAAGCATGCATTTCAGGTTAATTGGCCGGTCGAAATTGTCCCTAGGTGTGAATGAGAGAGTGATTTTCTGTCCCTGTGTGCCCTGCGACTGGCTGGCAACCAGTTCAGGGTGTCCCCTGCCCACTGCCCGGAGATGGTTGGGATGAGCTCCAGCACCCCCGCGACCCTACTGAGCGGGGGTGCAGCTAATGAATGATGATAATGATTTTATATATATATATATATATATATATATATATCATATACAGTATGTCACAGAAGTGAGTACACCCTTCACATTTTTGCAGAGATTTCATTTTTATGTTAAATAGAACAACACTGAAGAAACATTGTTTTTACACAATGCAAGGTTGTCAATGTGAAACTTATATATCAGTGCGAAATATTTTTTCCCCTCAAAAAACTCAAAGTACACCCATTAGTAGCTAAACCCCTGGTGACAAAAATGAGTACACCCTAAAGTAAAAGTTGTGAAGTTCATTATTTTTTGTGGCCACCATTATTTTGCAGAACCACCTTAATCCTCTTGGCCATGGATTTCACCAGAGCCTCACAAATTGCCACTGGAATGCTCCTCCAAGCCTCCATGGTAACATGACAGAGCTTGGGGATATTTAAGGTCTAGTGCTTCTCGGCTTTCCTCTTGAGGATGCCCCATAGATGTTCTATTGGGTTTAGATCAGGAGCATTATTGGCCATTCCATCCGCTTTAGAAAAGGCTTGGTTATCTTCAAGGTGTATTTGGGGTCATTCCCAGGCAGGAACATTGCCCAGAAACCAAATTTCCGGAAGGAGGGGATTAATAACGCTACAGTATTTTACAGTATATGCTTGAGTTCATACTTTTCTTGATGATATCCAACTCCCCAACTCCAGTTGCACTCATGCAGCCCCAAACCATGACATTCCCAACACCATGCCTGACTTTAAGTACTACACGAACATGTTTGTACTCACCTGGTTAACCCCACACATGCTTTACACCATATGAACCAAAATAATTCATCTTTGTCTGCCCATTTTGCACATCCGGTTAGCTACTCTTGCACTATCGGCACTATGGTAAAATACTATACGTAGCCATAATACAATACAACTTTTACTTATATCTGTACATTCAAGGAAACTGTGCGGGTCAGATGTATCGACATTTCGTTCTGTATACACGTGTACTAGAATGACAATAAAGTAGATCTTACTCTGAATCTGAATCTGAATCACACTAGAGGATATTTTTCCAGTAAGCCATGGCCTTTGTTGACGAAATTATTTTTATTGTGTTGCATGTGATGTTGCTTCAGTGATGTTCCCTCAAACGTTATAATAAATCCCTGCAGAAATGTTAGGGGTGTACTCACTTTTGTGATATACTGTAGATTTTATATATATATATATATATATATATATATATATATATATATATATATATATATATATATATATATATATATATATGCATACACTGTATACGGTATATACAGTGCTAAATATGTATATATTAGCATAGAGGTCTTTGGAGATCTTTAGATAGATAGATAGATAGATAGATAGATAGATAGATAGATAGATAGATAGATAGATAGATAGATAGATAGATAGATAGATAGATAGATAGATAGATAGATAGATAGATAGATGGATGGATAGAGGGATAGATGATAGAGAGATGGACAGTCACAGCTGAAAAAAGCAAAGCCACTCATAAATGTCACCTAATATACAGATAGATGGAGACACAGAATAACAGACATGTACTCACCATTTTGGGATTCATAAATTCTTTCAGATAAGCCATACACAATCGTCTGTCCCAGTTATTAGTAATGTGTCCACCATACATGATCTCTCCAAAGAGATAGCACAAATCCTCCCATGGAACCTGCATGAACTTAAACCACATACGAGTTATTATTTGATTTATCGCGCGAGAAGAATATGAGGTGGTCATAACACTCAACAGAAATGCAAGGAAATCATGCTTCTTTAACCATTGGATCTGACATGTGACGAGTTTTCACTCCAGCAGGCAATGATAAGAACTTATGAGAGGTTAAAGAGGGAGACGAGAATCTGCGGATCATAACAAATTACAAAAGCTGGAGGTTGGCTATCATTTGTACCTGTATTGTTTTGCAAATTGCTTCCTTCGTCAGCTCTAATTGCAGTGATCACTTATGTAGCTCTGCAAACTGTCACATTGGCTGCATGTAATTACATTTAGGACGACGCTTCATTGCTCTCCTAATGAATTCTCTGTATACGCATATACAGGTTACTGTTTGGTTAACATAATGAAGGACATTCGTTTTTTGGGGGGGCAGAACACCTTGGAGACGTGATTAGTTCTGATCGGGGTAATAGAAGCTCTAAGAGAAACACATTAGCACCTGCAAGCACTGCAGAGAATGGATTTTTTTGTCGTCTTGAAATAAAGCAAAATTATAGGTTGCATGTTTTGGCAGACATAATGGGATCAACAGTATCCATCATGAGAGTTAAACAGTTCGCTTATTTGAATTATTGATTGGAAAAAAAATTGACGTATAGCCATTTGTGAAACACCTTTAAAAAAAATACAGTATATCCCCTCGCTGTATCGCGATTAACTTTTTGCATTTTCAATTCTTTGCGTATTTTCATCGTGTTTAGTGTTCGGCGTTCCAATTGGCTATATACACACCCCAGCCCTTTTATGCCTGCACATTAATAACGTTGTAATATAAGTTTTACAGATACATAAAACGTCCCCCCTGGGAAGACAAAATACTCTAGCGCCCACCCCCAAGATAGATCTTTTTTTTGTGATTACATAATATTAGTGGGAACAAAACAGCAAGTGCTCGAAATACTGGACTGTCTCAGAAAATTAGAATATTGTGATAAAGTTCTTTATTTTCTGTAATGCAATTAAAAAAACTAAAATGTCATACATTCTGGATTCATTACACATCAACTGAACTATTTCAAGCCTTTTATTATTTGAATATTGCTGAATTTGGCTTACAGCTTAAGAAAACTCAAAAATCCTATCTCAAAATATTAGAATATCATGAAAAAGTATACAAGTAGGCTATTCAACTAATCACCTGAATCATCTAATTAACTCGAAACACCTTGCGAGGGTTTCCTGAGCCTTAAAAACACTCAGCTTGGTTCAGTAAACTAAATCACAAGTATGGGGAAGACTGCTGATCTGTCTGCTGTCCAGAGGACCATCGTTGATACCCTCCATCAGGAGGGTAAGACACAAAAAGAAATTTCTCAAAGAGCAGGCTGTTCACAGAGTGCAGTTTCAAAGCATATCCACAAAAAGTCTGGTGGAAGGGAAAAATGTGGCCGGAAACGCTGCACAACCAAGAGAGATGACCGCAGCCTTAACAAAATTGTGAAGAAGAGCCGCTTCCAGAATTTGGGGGAGCTTCAAAGACAGTGGGCTGAAGCTGGAGTCCAGGTATCAAAAGCCACAGTTCACAGACGTGTCCGGGAAATGGGCTACAATAGCCGTATTCCCATGGTCAAGCCACTTCTGAACTCAAGACAACGGAAGAAGCGTCTGACTTGAGCTATGGAGAAGAAGCACTGGACAGTTGCAGAGTGGTCCAAAGTCCTCTTTTCAGACGAAAGCAAGTTTTGCATTTCATTTGGAAGTCAAGGCGCCAGAGTCTGGAGAAAGGCTGGAGAGGAGCAAAATCCAAGTTGCTTGAAATCCAGTGTGAAGTTCCCACAGTCAGCAATGGTTTGGGGAGCCATGTCAGCTGCTGGTGTTGGTCCACTGTGTTTCATCAAGTCCAGAGTAAATGCAACTGTGTACCAAGAGATTTTAGAGCACTACATGCTTCCATCTGCTGAAAAGCTCTATGGAGATGAGGATTTCATTTTCCAGCATGATCTGGCACCTGCCCACAGTGCCAAAACCACCAGTAACTGGTGCACTGACCATGGCATCACTGTCCTTGATTGGCCTGCTAATTCCCCTGACCTGAACCCCATCGAGAATTTGTGGGGTATAGTTAAGAAGAAGATGAAAGACACCAGACCTACAAATGCAAATGAGCTGAAGGCCGCTATCGAAGCATCCTGGGCATCAATAACACCTCAGCAATGCCACAGGCTGATTGCCTCCATGCCACGCCGGATTGATGCAGTAATCCGTGCAAAAGGATTCCCAACCAAGTACTGAGTGCATCAATGGACATTTTCAAATGTTTGATTTAGTTTTGCTGTTATAAAAGTATTTTTTTACTTGGTCTGAGGAAGTATTCTAATATTTTGAGATAGGATTTTTGAGTTTTTTTCAGCTGTAAGCCAAAATCAGCAATATTCAAATAATAAAAGGCTTGAAATAGTTCAGTTGATGTGTAATGAATCCAGAATGTATGACATTTTTGTTTTTTTAATTGCATTACAGAAAATAAAGAACTTTATCACAATATTCTAATTTTCTGAGACAGTCCAGTATATTGTCACTTTCATCCCTTTCGGCAGATTTTCGCTTAAGAAAGACTCAAGTGTCTTGTCTGAGTGATTGAGTTATAATGTATTTAAGTGACAACTTAACTTGTTTGGCTTTGTGCTGTCCGCTGCCAACATTGAAGTGCTACGGGAGGAGACTTTTGTTTCTCTCTTTACCCCGTCCGTCTTTCTTTGTCTGTCTCCGCATTCGTGTCGTTTTTTTTTTCATGGGGTTACTTGAAGGCCTGCTATACTTCATGTCTACACTTCACACTCAATGCTTATACTCAGTGCATAATGAACTGCGTGTAAGCTAAATGTAAACAAAACACGGAGAACGCCAATGCTCACTAGGGTGGTGGAGGTACAATAGCACTTTATTCTGGGAAAAACTTCCCCGCACCCCCCTTGACAGCCTTCTTTTTTAGAACCACTGTGCTAAAGGTAAAAGTACTTCTATGCCAAATTAAGATTTTTGTCAAAATCATGTCCTCAGGCCGCCATTCATATTTTAGATAACTAATCAATAGTGCAATATAGTGGCAAGGTGATTTTTAAAATTATTTGACAGTACGGAAGTTAATTCTTCACATGATTTTATTTGTTGGTTGAAATGTTCTTTTTACGCCACATTTTTGTTTTCCAATAACATCCAAATAATGGCGAACAAAATATAATCAGAAGTAAAGTCGATTGTGTCCTGAATCAATACGGTAGCGTAATATAGGAGCCCAATTGTTTTTTAATTATAATATGACAGTAGAAAAGATATTTGTTTGAAAGAAGTAAAGTCCTTTTATGTGTTAAAAAATGCTTGTAAAATGGGTTTGTTCTTTGGTTTCAATGTATAATAGAGTATTTAATGAATAACGGTTTCCTCTTTGTGGGTTTTGACTATCACAGGATCTTTCTGGAATGCAACCCAAACAAAAACGAAGGATTACTGTAGTGGGAAAGTAATAAAATTACTTTAGTGTTGGACTCCAAATAGTTGAACAAAACGTTAGCTGAGATGGTGAGATCTCCAGTGCTAAAGGGATAATTATGGTTCCACCCTTGAGGGCCAAACTTCCGACGTTCTGTAACACAAGCGTGGAAGAAGCAGAGCGAGAACAACATGGAGTTGAATTCCTTTTCACGAGAGCACATGTCCAAAGTGTCCTGAAGGAAAAAAAAGGAAAAACTCACACAATTGCTGCTTAACCGATTTTGAGTAAAATTTAGTATCCATATTGACATACTTGAGTAAAGTTGTTGAGAGCTGCATGGAGACTGGGCTTCATACCAGTGGGCGGCTCATTGGTGATTTTGATGGCATTTTCAAGAATTCCTCTTGGGATTACGTGCTGCTCGGGGCTGGGTGCAGGTTCACCAGTGATGAACACTCGGTAGCTGGGATGACAATTAACAGCCTCGGTCTCCAGTAGGGCTTCGAGAGTAGGAAGCCAGCGTGCTACCAAGTGAACGTTCTAAGGAGCATAATCATACATGAAATAGGATCATATTGTGCTTGGGCACAGTGGTTTTGTTTGTGAAAAGAGCAAAAAAGTCTCATTTGTGGTAGTCTTCAGGGAGCGGCTTGGCTGCCAGATTATACTATCAAAGGAAAGCATTTACAAAGCTCATCTAGCCAATTATGGCTTTTATTGAACCAAATTGAGTGTATTTTCCACTCCGGGGAGATAATCTCATTAGTTGCATTGGCTGAATGAACAGCTTGGTTAAAGGACAACAGCCAGTGAGTGAATAGGATATCTTTGTACCTGCAGAATGACCCAATGTCCAGATTTCGAAGCATTTCTGAGAACCGTTTCAGCTACTTCTTCCTGTCCCTGTCCAAGTGAAACATTGTGCAAATTGCCCAATTCAATTGACAATCCGAGCGTTAATCCTATAAAAACAGAAATATTTAGAATTAGTCTCCAGAGATCAATTTTTAGCCTCATGCGAAAATGGCATTACTGATAATAAAGTTTTTTGTTTTTTTTAAAAAAGGCTAAAAACTATTGAAAACGATAGTTGCACTGAATTACAGTAGTAATAGTATGGCCTAGGGTGCGATTTATATTCCGGTGAGACTTATATGTAAATTTGTTAACACATTATTATATCATTGAGATTTAAATTTGTATAACCAGTAGCGTGTATCACTTCACATGCTTTTTCATAATATATCGCAAGAGGGCGCTCTGGGCCTGTGTTGATAATTTAAACATTATCCGCGACGTAAAAGCGAAAGGAGGAAGCCAGCGCATCGTCTTCCTCAGGGACCAACCGGGAGTTGTTTACCAGGAAAATTGACACAGAGGATGAAGATTTGCTTGGCTTTAGGAATTTGGAGTAAAGGTTATAATTCAAAAAGCATGTTCTTTATGCTACAGTTATCTGAATAACTCTTAATATGTTATTAACGTTATCGTTACAACAAGCGTGTGTGTCTTAAGTACACCGTGTTCTCTGTTTCATTTTAATTTTAAATTGCCTTTCAAGGTGACATGTGTGTTTTTGGTGTTGTATTTTATTAAATAAATTTCCCTCAAAAGTGCGACTTATACTCCGGGTGTGAGTTAAACATGTTATTTCTTTGTTAATTCTGCTTTTTATTTGGCTGGTGCAAAAAATACAGTATGTTTCTAGCTTTTACCATTGTTTGGTTAAACAACAGTTGAAATCCGCCAAGTTGATTGAAAATAGAGAAAAACAGCTTTTTATGAAAAGATGGATTTCAAGCCATGGTGACACTTATACTCCGCAAGGACAAGTCAGAAAAATACGATAGTCTTAATTTGACTGTTAACACATTTCTCATGCAATAATGGCCTTACCCTCATCCAAAGAGTTTGTAGTAAAATACTGGATTTCAAAGGATATCATACGGGATCATTGCATTTCAGTACGTCAGTATGGCAATTATCACATGCCAACAGTAAATCATGGAATTTTGAATATTAATCATTCTAATTTAGAAGGTTTATAATAAGAAGAATAACCAGCCTTTCAACCTCTAATACATAAAACGAAAAAATCTCAAAAAAATTCAGCAGTGCTATTTACGCATGAGGTTAACAAAATCAAAAATATTGGGTCAGATCTGTTATACCTAGTTTCTCTACATCTTTGAGGGGATTGACACCAGGTGAGAGGATGAAAAATACAGGCGTTGAGGGGCCGGTACTTTTATACAACCTGTCAAATTCTAATCTTGAAGTCTCAACATATTTTGCTCCCATGAAGTCACAAACAAAATCCCTGCAAAGAATCCAAAGACTCTTATTATATTTCACGTTGACTACATCCGTGTACATGCATGCTCTCGTATTCACCTTAGCGTGTACATGACTCTATCAGGGCGCAGAGCTCTCAAAATGATAAGCTTCTGGATACAAGTCTTATTTTTCCAGTCCTGCGGAAGTCTCTCCTTTTCAGGGCAACTCGATTCAACAATCTTCCTCCAACGCTTGTGCGAACTTTCAATGTCTCGGTCCAGACCATTAAACTCATCCATCGAGGAAATGGTCTATGGTCACATGATACATTGTCAAATATTTGGCACACATGTAGGATTCCTTGAACACTGACAACTTCCGTGTCATAACCCACACAAATGATAGCATCTTCCATATTAAGGTACCTTAATGGCTCCCCAGGCATGTGGTGACAGGAAGGACACAGGGCTAACTTTGCAAGCTTCCACCGGGAAACGCAGGAGAAAGTCAAACTCCTGTGGATCAAACTGGTTCTGTTTGAGCTGTATCTGGAGGGAAGGAAAATTCTGTCTTATAAATGAATTTCAAAGCAACCTAAAGTTTGCACAACTTATTGGCAAAAAAAGATAACCCTGCTTAATACAGCAGTCGACTTTAGAGCGTAAAACAATGACGCAAAGGACAGCCTTCACAACAACAGTTTCTTCTATGGGAAAAAAGAAATCAACAATGACAGATAATTCCATTATGCTACAAGAACCAGCCCCCTTGTCAGAACCGACTGTCTGAACAGCAGCTGGTGAACAAGGGGTGAGAGGTAATCAATGGTAGCGCATAGTCCTGCTGACTGCTTTTAATTGAAGTTAATGTGAGGGCAGAAATATATTTTGATTGATCAAGATGACAAGACGCTCCACCTCCAAGGCGGCCCAAAGTCCCTCACCTGGAATGCAGCATGTGACAAGAAGGTTAACTTGTCCCTCTCAAACAGGCCCTGGCTGGTGTAGAGGAATACAGAATAGGTGATGGCCTCAGTGAGGGCGGCCACTCGGCTTCTCACGTCATCCTCGTATTCAACGTGCTCCATTGCTTTGCTAAATACTGAGATAAAACTCTGTAAAATAGCATAAGTTTGATGAATATGAAAAAATGAAAAGTAGGACTGTTGGTCTTTATTCAAGTGAATCATTATTGCATATTAATTTACAGAGACCCCTCGCTAATTCATCCTTCAGTTATCGCTGGTTCACTGCTTTGTGGAAAAAAAAGATTGAATAAAAGAATATCCATTCAGCGACCCTACTGCGGAGCAGATAATGGATGTATAAATAAAAAAAAAAATTAAAAACGGATGCTTCCCTCACTATTGAAAAACGTTTTGGGTAGCCAAAATTCAAGCCCATTGGCCATTCACTTAAAAAAAAATAACAGAAAAAAACAAAAAAACAACAAATGCTTCATAGCGAAATCACCCTCACTGTGCAGTTCTTGACTTGAGATATCTGATACCAATCGGCTAATTCATATTCATTCATTCATAGCGTCTTTAATACTGTACTGTTTTATTGGCAATAAAGATAACCCTGCTCTGCATTCTCTACATATTGTTGAAAATAGTTTGTCCTGTGCATTTTGACATGCCGGCTAAACCATGCATCTTGCTTTCTCTCTCTCTCTCTCTCTCTCTTTCTCTCTCTCTCTCTCCCTCTCTCTCTCTCTCAGTCAGCAGGGCTTTGGTCAAAAAAACATCAACTAACATAAAATACGTACTGATTTTCAATTTGTTCTCTCTCTCCCTTTTTCTCTCACTCTCTCTCTCTTTCTTTGTCCCACACTCTCTTCTATCCTCTCCCTATCTTTCTTTTATTTCATTCTCTTTTATCTTTCTCTCTAATCTACTAGTCTGGCCCCCGAGAGAATGTCCATTCTATCGTGTGGCCCGCGAGTTAAAATGAGTTTGACACCCCTGCTCTAAAAGATCCCCAGCTCTACACCTAAGGCACAATTTTTATGCCATTAATTTACTATTCCGACCCCTGAGAGTACTTTTTTAAGATAAAATGAGTTTAACACCCCGGTTCTAACTGAAGTTTCCTTTAAGTTGAATATTTGATTTCTATGTTGGACTAAAAAAATATTTTGGTACTTTATAATTATAGCATTGTACACGACTTGGATTGTTTTGTACTCAACTAATTATTTTTATTTTAATCAGAGCAAGTTTGTTGGTTTTCTGTAGGCGGAATTGTTAAGAAGTCATGGATTTTTTCTGTAATATAAGTATATACATATGAATAAGATATACTTGCACACAGCATCTAAACACCAAATAATCCTCCTAATTAAAAGATGACGTTGGTTTCAGAGTTAATGGGCTATAATACCTTGAGTGAAAACTGGTACATGGGGTTAATCTTGTTGAGGTCAATGATGATGAAGAAGAGGAGTGATGCTCTCTCAGCAGCAGGGCGGTAAATTTCACGAGCCTCGTTGATCTTTGTCTCATTCTCTCGGGCCTCCACCACCTGTGTGTTCCAAACTCACCGAATGAGCTATGAGGCTCTCAGTCATGCCCCAAAAAGCTTTTCGTTACACATATTCTAATCTGAGAAATGTTTACTGCAGGTTCAATAAGTGATGAGTCACAGGTAGAGGTAAGACATTGAAAACGAAACTACTGACAGAAGTAGTGCAAGATTGAAACGTGATAAGAGACATACTTTGTCTTGAATGTTGGCTGCTGTGGTTTTGGTGATTTCAAGTTGCTCCACCAAAGAAATATCACCCAGGAAATTACCGCAGGCCGTGGAGAGGCGACTCAGCAGGTCATCCTCCAATCTTTTCAGCTCAATCTTGAAGTGGTTCTGCTGCCTAGTCAGCTCCATCTTTTACAAAGGCCACAAACAACATTATCCCTTTCTGACATCCTGGAACGAAGCTAAATGCAAATTGACTAAATGACTTTGGGATTTGACCTTTAGATCTTCAAGATCAGGCCTTTCCCGCGATACGACTTGACCCAGCAGCTGCTCCTCCAGACCAGCCGGAGTCACGGTAAAGTTAATGAGGGTTGTTTGAGCTTGGAGCTCAGGAGGGAAATGGGGATTGGCCAATTTGGTGTGCAGGATGAGCCGGAAATTACTATTGTATTCACACTCCTTGCCACCAATCTGAATGTACCTGGATGGTGAAAAAATCCGTTAGAACTTCCAATTTATACTTGATGATACACACTGTAATTGTGTAAAAAACAACAACAACTTTCATTTACAAACTGACAGTTAAATCAGTAGTGTTACAAAAGTCACAGTAGAGTAGTGCCCTCCATTTGTCATTGCTTGGTCAAATAACTGACAGACGGACGGACGGACGGACAGATAGATAGATACTTTATTCATCCTCGTAGGGAAATTCAAACTTCCAGCAGTATCCTTTTGTTGTTCATTAACAGATTAACAGGATGGCCTCAGGGTGCTGTGTTGTAGTTTAGAAACAGCGGAGTGCATGGCGTCACACGCTAGGCCAAAAGTTCGATGTCCCTGCAGCAGATGTTTGCGCCTCGGTCTGCCCTAACAGCGCTGAAGCCGGGTAGCCGGGCAGCTCCACGTTAGCGTCCGGGATGCTAGACGTGAGCCACGTTTCCATAAAACACAGCAAACTGCACTCCCTGTACGTTTTGATGTTTTTCACCAGCACAGTCAATTTGTCGGTCTTATTGGTAGGGAGTTCACATTTACCATGATTATGGTCGGTACCGAAGGCTTATAACGCCGCTAGCCGCTTAGCCTTCACCTTAGCTGTGTGTATATATAAATATACATACAAATATATATAAATAAGCCGTGTATTTAATCTAAAGTTATCTAAATTAATACATAAATTCCGATTTGTGTGTCTGTGTTTGTATGTGGCTTAGAGGCTCCAAAATGGCAGAACCGATTTTCCGGAAAATGTACACAGTTGTACTCCTGGTCTCTGGGAGTGTTTTTAGCCAGGTGTCATGACATCTCCAATAAATACCAACAACATGTACCTTTGTTGTGAAAACCCAGGGTCACAACCTACATGGCAGGCTGTACTGGGTGGGCTGACACACCCTTTCCTATTGGGTGAGGTTATAACCCACAGTTACCTCACAGTGCACGCCCCTGTAATCACTTGGCTCCTGGGAGTGGTCACACCTGAGGCCAATCTGCTAATTACCCAGGGAGCAAGGACAGCTGCCCAGAGAGAAGAGGTGATCACCAGGCTGGGGAAAAAAGCATACCAGTCCCTCCAAAACTCTAGGGTAAGCAGCCAGTGACCAAATCTTTTTGGGGGAAACTAAGCTCGGCTTTGTTCAGAGTGAAGATAAGTCAGGACTGGATGGAACCCTGAACCTCTGGGGAGCACTGGAATGCAGGCCTAATTTTTAACCGTTAGCTCTCTATGCCACTTACCGCAGGAAGCCTACCTCCGATCGGAGAAGAATCTGTTTTTTTGGACCTCATACCCCTATTTTCCCGGAGAGTTTCGTAGTATTCAATAAACATCCTTTTGTTCAAATCAGGCAAGCTGTCTCTTAGTTGTGGGTTTCCAAGTGTTAAACCTGCCTTGATTCCCCAGGTTGCCAAATCGTGTACAAACAGCTCCGGAGGTGCATGCGGCCATGTGGCTCTTTGGCACTCCCAAATAGCTCCCTGGCGCTTTTCAACAAACCATTGCCCCAACAACCTTGCCCAAGGAGAATGCCCCGCAATAGCAAGCTATTCTGCTTGTTCTACATGAGCAAACACTTTCTCACTTTTTCACAATGGAATCTTGAAGCCGGTGAAACTTCAAGTGTAATTAACCTCACACATTAAAGGAGCTGTACAGAATTTGGAACATTTTTTTCATTGTAGCCGCCCCATTTCTTGGCTTTTGTCACCATTGCAGTTTCGGTCAGCATGTCATGATGCAGGTTTGATTGTGTCTGTGCATAAGTAACTCCCTCGAATAAACACTTTTAACTTGGGGTTAGCGATTTATTTGTGTGACATAGCTGCAAATAAGTATTTGAACACCTGAGAAAATGAATGGTAATATTTGGTAAAGTAGCCTTTGTTTGCTCTTACAGAGGTCAAACATATCATGTAGTCTTTCACCAGTTTTGCACACGCTGCAGGAGGGATCTTGGCACACTCTTCCACACAGATCTTCTCTAGATCTATTATTAGCCGAGTCAGGTTTCTCGGCTGTTGCTGAGAAACACGGAATTTGAGCTCCCTCCAAAGATTTTCAATTGGGTTCAGGTCTGGACACTGGCTGGGCCATGCTAGAACCTTGATATGCCTCTTATGGAGCCACTACTTGGTTTTCCTGGTTGTGTGCTTCGGGTCGTTGTCATGTTGGAAGACCCAGCCACGACCCATCTTCAATGCTCTGGCTGAGGGAAGGAGGTTGTTCCCCAAAATCTCCCAATACACGGCCCCCAGTCATCCTCTCTTTAATGCAGTGCACTCGTCCTGTCCCATATGCAAAAAAACACTCCCGAAGCACCTTCACGCTTTACTGTAGGGTTGGTGGTCTTCGGATTGTACTCTTCATTTTTCTTCCTCCAAACACGCTTAGTGAAATTATGACCAAAACGTTCTATTTTGGTGTCCTCTGACCACAAAACTTTCTCCCATGACTCCTTTGTATCATCCAAATGGTCAAACTCTACCCGGCAGAGTAAAAGCCCACATTAAACCACACCACCTACATTGCATATTACCGAATTTTATTGCAACATGTATTCTGTGTAGTACTATTTAGATATTCTATATAACACGCTACAGTGGGCATTTGCACGTCACACTGGGTATTTGTATATTGTATTCTTTTTGCTTTATTATTGTATTGTTCTCAGCTCAGGGATGCTACTGGAAATGTGAATTTCCCTTCGGGGATGAATCTATCTATCTATCTATCTATCTATCTATATGCAACCTTAAAGTGGGCCTTAACATGAGCTGGTTTAAACAGGGGAACCTTTCATGTCATGCATGATTTGAGACCCCACGAGGTGATATTTTGCATCGGGCTCCACTCCAATTGAGGTTGACCGTCATGTTTAGCTTCTTCCATTTTCTAAAGATTGCTCCAACAGTGGACCTTTTTTCACTAAGCTGCTTAGCATTTGCTCCGTAGCCCTTACCAGCCGTGTGGAGGTGTAAAATTTCTTTGGACAGACTTTGGTCTTCACCGTGTTATAAGTTAAAGTCTTACTGATTGTATGGGGTGGACAGGTGTCTTTATGCAGCTAACGACCTCAAACAGGTGCATCTGATTCAGGATGATACATGGAGTGCAGGTGGACTTCTAATGGGCGGACTAAGAGGTTTTTCAGGGTCAGAATTCTAGATGATACACAGGTGTTCAAATACTTATAGCACCTATATCACACAAATTAATTGTTAAAAAAATCATGCCTTGTCACGAGGCGTGGTGGGGTCGAAGGAGTGATCGGACCAGAACGGGGGCAGGAGGCAGGAAGGGAGAACTCAATTGCGTGACGATCCATAAGTTTTATTTAACAAAATAAAAGTTGTCCAAAAGTCAGGGACAAGACAAACAAAAACATTCTTACAATCAGAACAGAACGGTACAGAGTTCCTCCGGCACGAACTCAATAGGACAAGGCATAACAGACGGAAAATGTTTAAACCTAAAAGAGGACAAGGCATAACAGACCTGGGATTGTGTAATGAGCCAGCCCCCGCAAAGCCCAGAATCCAGCCTTAAATAGCAGACACAATTAGTTGAACTGCTTCAGCTGTTGCCCAGAGGGCGGGGCAGACTGGTCACCAAGGCGACCATGACAGAGCCCCCCCTTTAAGGGACAGCTCCCGAGGTCCCAAAAAGAAAGAATTACTACCTCGCGCCCCGGAATGGTTCGACGCTCACGATTGGGGCAACCCCGCTCCCTCCTCCGAACACGCAGGAACGGGGAGAGGCAGGCGCCATCTGCGTCAGGCGGATCGGAATCGGCGCTCGGCAGGGGGGGGGTCCGGCGGGCAAACTGGACAGGGGATAACAGACAGGCAGAACCGACGAGAACAGGACAGATAAACAGGACAGGCAAAATCAGAAGAGTTGCACTCAGGACAGGCCGATTCAGAAGAGTCGCACTCAGGACAGGCCGATTTGGAAGAGTCGCACTCAAGACAGACCGATTCAGAAGAGTCGCACTCAGGACAGACCGATTCAGAAGAGTCGCACTCAGGACAGACCGATTCAGAAGAGTCGCACTCAGGACAGACCGATTCAGAAGAGTCGCACTCAGGACAGACCGATTCAGAAGTGTCACACTCAGGACAGGCAGATTCAGAAGTGGCGATTCAGACAGGACGATTCAGAAGTGGCGATTCAGACAGGACAGGCGGAATCAGAACAGGCAAGGCAGGGCAGGCAGAATCAGAACAGGCAAGGCAGGGCAGGCAGAATCAGAACAGACAAGACATGAGAGAGTCAAAATCAGAACCGGAAAAACAGGCGAGAGTCAAAATCAGAACCGGCAAAACAGGAGCAGCGGAGTCGGACTGGCAGGCAGCGGAGTCGGACTGGCAGGCAGCGGAGTCGGACTGGCAGGCAGCGGAGTCGGACTGGCAGGCAGCGGAGTCGGACTGGCAAGCAGCGGAGTCGGACTGGCAGGCAGCGGAGTCGGACTGGCAAGCAGCGGAGTCGGACTGGCAAGCAGCGGAGTCGGACTGGCAGGCAGCGGAGTCGGACTGGCAGGCAGCGGAGTCGGACTGGCAGGCAGGGGAGATTGAATAGCAGGCAATCGGCACGGGAGTCGGGCAGGCAGGCATGAGAGTCGAACAGGCAGGCGTCAATTCCTCCCGGGACCCCATTCGAGGCACAGCAATGGCCACGACGGGCGGGGCCGTGGTTCGAACGGGCAGGGAGTCGAAGTCGGACTCAGTGGGCGCTTGCCAAGCTGCGTTCTCCAGGTCTCCCCAAATCGCGCTGGGATCGTTCGCTGAGTTCTTGTCGTGGCTGGCTCATTCTGTCACGAGGCGTGGTGGGGTCGAAGGAGTGATCGGACCAGAACGGGGGCAGGAGGCAGGAAGGGAGAACTCAATTGCGTGACGATCCATAAGTTTTATTTAACAAAATAAAAGTTGTCCAAAAGTCAGGGACAAGACAAACAAAAACATTCTTACAATCAGAACAGAACGGTACAGAGTTCCTCCGGCACGAACTCAATAGGACAAGGCATAACAGACGGAAAATGTTTAAACCTAAAACAGGACAAGGCATAACAGACCTGGGATTGTGTAATGAGCCAGCCCCCGCAAAGCCCAGAATCCAGCCTTAAAGTGCAGACACAATTAGTTGAACTGCTTCAGCTGTTGCCCAGAGGGCGGGGCAGACTGGTCGCCAAGGCGACCATGACATGCCTTGTGATATCTGGATTTTTCTTTTTAGTTTATCTCTCTCACAGTGGACATGCACCTACGATGAAAATTTCAGACCCTTCTATGATTTCTAAGAGGGTAAAATAGCAAAGTTTTCAAAATCCCACTTTTCTTTACCATATTGATTAAACACCAGAAATTTGGAATCGCAAAGAACAATTAAACGGCAAAAATAAAAATAGTGAGAGGAAGTCATACAAGTTAGAAATTGCATAAAAAGAGAAGGAATTGCTGTCAACATGTCAACCAATGTCACTGGTTCAACTTTAAACTTGTGTATTATTTGACCACAAAATGTCGCTGAATTGTGAAGTGTAACTAAAAAAAGTTCCAATATGCACAAAGAAGAAAACGCTACGGAGTAAAAAAACACACTGCATCTTTTATCTTCAATTTTTTTCTTTTGTTTTTGGGGTACCTGTAACATCAGCTCCCTCTGGGTGAGGCTCATGTTATGCAAAATGCATCTAAATTTCTCAGCCTACAAGCATTTAAAAATAAATGCACGTTTGTATGATAATTCATGAATTTTGTATTTTTTAAACAAATATCTTTTTTCTTAAATAAAGGGTTTATTTTACCAATGGGATGTGCTAAATATTACACAGTACTTTTAGGTCCAATAACTAACAAAAGATTTCACCTTTGCCTATGATGCGGTGTCATCATCTAGTTAGGGAAATGTTCTTATGTTAAAAAGAACCTTTCAACCTAAATACAACAAACACTTACTGTATACTGTTCACAACACACTGTAGTTGTCAACATGTATAGTCGTCAGTCTCTTTTTCTTACAGAATCATTTCCTTCCAAAATGACTTATTGTGTGTACCGCTGCAACTTAGTTTTTCTTCTTCATCATGTTGCATTTTTTTACTGGTTTGACTATAAAAATCGGTAAATATAACTTTTGTATCCTTCATTTGAGTGTATAGAATATTTATCTGTCACTGCATTTCAAATACATCATCAGTGACTTCAGAAACCTTGGAACTTTTCATTTTTGTCTAATTACTTGGATGGCAGGCAGTTCTGGTTCCTCTCGTTCTAATCGGGTTCAACTCTTTATCTTCACAAGCAGAATTAATGTACTATTGATAGAACCATTACTCCACCAAATTAAAGTTTGCTGATGGATTGTCTTGTAGTCTTCCGTCAGCCATGAAAGGAATAATTAGTATTCATTACTTCACACTCTACAACATTCCAATTATTAATGAACTTCAGTTGTGAAGCCCCACCAGATCCATCACTTCTGACCATGCCGGTTGTATTAATCTTAGACAGAAACAAGTGTGTGGGTCATCTAGATGAGATAAACTGATAATCGGGTCTAATATGATATATTGTCTTCTCAGGATAGACTGCACATCCTAGGAACCATAGTGTACATAAGAAAATACACTTTGTTTCCCTGGTCTTACACAGATCAGAACAAAAAGGTACAGTTAGGACTGCCATTGTAATGATTTTCTGGATGCTACATTTTTAATAGCAAACCATTGAAATAAACCAGGTTTCCCACATAATAATTATAGGACTGGTGGCCCACCAACATCGATGAATATTATTAGCCGAACAACGGGCTAATACCTGGCTCTAATTGACTACCAGTCCTCCCCTCAATGGAAAAATCTAGTCTGCAAGCCATCCTACCAATGGATAAGTGGGATTTGGCTTGCGTAAGTCATTGTGTGACACATGTTCTAAATCCGAAGACAACATATTGACCCGTTTCTCAAGACAGCTGATAGTATCCTTGAGTTACCTTTCATATAACTGGAAAGCGCAAAGTCTCCCAAAAGTTTGATCTATTTCTTTTCGCAGTATGCTGTGCATGGATTTGTTCAATGTTTTTACCACGGTTTGTATTTTTGTTGGTAAGCTTTCGACTTACCGATCTATCTACGTTCCTACCATCACCTATGGTAATGAACTGTTGGTCATGACCAAAAGAACAAGATCCTGAAAACAAGTGGCTGGAATTAGTTTCCCTCCGCAGAATTACTGGGCTATCCCTTAGAGATAAGGTGAGAAGCTCAGACATCTTGGAGGAACTCAGTGTAGAGGTGCTGCTCCTCTGCATCGAGAGGAGCCAGTTGAGGTGGCTCTGCATCTGATAAGGATGCCTTCTGGACGCCTCCATCGGGAGGTGTTCCGGGCATGTCCCACCGACAGGAGGCCCGGGGATGACCCAGGACATGCTGGAAAGACTATGTCTCTAGGCTGGCCTGGGAACGCTTGGGGATCTCGCCGGATGAGCGGGATAAAGTGGCTGGACATAGAGAGGTCTGGGCCTTCCTGCTGAGGCTGCTGCCTCGGCAGCCCAACCCCGGATAAGCGGAAGAAAATGGATGGATGCATCAGATCAAATGTGACTTTAATTTCAAGAGCAAATTTACACAAAAAGTTGAGACTTTTGGATGGACTGCAACCCAATAGGAGAACATCACGATAAGGATAGTTTGTAGCAAAAAAACAAAACAAAGATAAAACTGGTTGAAGGTATTGCTTGATTCATGCAACAAATCATTATAAAATCCATGAAGCAAAATGAAGTTTGCCATCATGATGGAAGGCCACTGCATTGAGTGTTTCCCGCCACATCTCTTGTGAGTCCTAATACATAACCATGAATGTTCTCCATTGTGCTTTTGCACTGTAGCTCATCTGTTTAATATTCATCAGGCCAGAAGAATATGAAGAGGCAAATATACATCTATCTCCTGTCTTGAGGAACGGATCAATATGTTGTTTTCAGATTTAGAACATGTGCTGCACATTCATTAATTATCTGAAAAACAGACAATTGTAATGTGTTCTGTCATTTCTTACTGATGCTCCAGTGCTCAGGAAGATTCAACCATCTGGGAATCTGATCCCACTGCCTTCAATTAAAAATATCAGTTTGCTCAAAGAAAAGAAAATAAGTAGAACTGTTTGGGATTTTTGAATTGATGTGCGCATATTTTGGACTAACCTGTAATGTTGAAATTTAGAAAAAAAACTAACCGTCCCCTTTTGATGGTGTTTTTTCCTAAGAGAGGTTCCAAGACGGGATCAAATTTTTCTGGTGCATTCTCAATTAGAACAGTTTCACCGCAAACTAACGCCTCTTCAATTACTTCAAGGTATCTGTGGAAGAACAAAATTATATCAGCGTTGATGATTAGCGGCCTTCTGCTAAAGAAAGAGCAAGTTAGTAATAAAAAATTAATAAATAATTTGACATTCAAATAACATATTAAAATTTGATAGAAAAACAAAATTGTTAATATTTAGTCATATAACCAAATTACCAAATAAAATAAATTATTTTATAAGCAAACAATGATTTGTTTGTTCTCTATTTGAATAATTTTTGTAAGAAAAGACACCAAAGACATTATTGTCATCATAGATATCATAGCTAAAACCAATAGCATGTTTTTCATCATTGCTCGCTGTGGGCAGAACACGCATACCAGCGTACATCGCAGACAAGACTGCCATTATTATAATAATAATAATAATAATAATAATTTCCTTGTATTGTCATTCTGTGTAACAATGTACACAGAACGAAATGTCGATTGCACCTGACCCGTTGTAGCGAGCCGATGCAGCCGCAGCCAACAGAGGGCGCCGCCGACCACTTTTTAAGTCTTAGGAATGACTCATAGCAGTCCTTAGCAAAACATTGCTTGGTATTGTAAAAGTATATCTCTCTTTTTCTTCATTTTGACTTCACCCAGTGAATGTGTGATTCACAAAGGAGGAAAAACCCGATCTAGATGAGTTTTGTTTCCGTTTCACTTTTTAAAAGGTTCATCCAGGATATCTCTATATATTGCTGCATTCATTTTTCCTTCTATCCTGACTAGTCTGCCAGTTCCTGCTGCCGAAAAACATCCCCACAGCATGATGCTGCCACCACCATGCTTCACTGGTGATGAGTGGTGCCTGGTTTCCTCCAAACATGGCGCCTGGCATTCACACCAAAGAGTTCAATCTTTGTCTTATCAGACCAGAGAATTTTGTTTCTCATGGTCTGAGAGTCATTCAGGTGCTTTTTGGCAAATTCCAGACGGGCTTCCATGTTCCTTTTACTGAGGAAGGCCTGATTGGTGGATTGCTGCTGAGATGGTTGTCCTTCTGGAAGGCTCTCCTCTCTCCATAGAGGAACGCTGGAGCTCTGACAGAGTGACCATCGGGTTCTTGGTCACCTCCCTGACTAAGGCCTTTCTTCCTCGATCGCTCAGTTTAGAAGGCCGGCCAGCTCTAGGAAGAGTCCTGGTAGTTCCAAATGTCTTCCATTTACGAATAATGGAGGCCACTGTGCTCATTGGGACCTTCAAAGCAGCAGACATTTTTCTGTATCCTTCCCCAGATTTGTGCCTCAAGACAATCCTGTCTCGCAGGTCTACAGAAAGTTCTTTTGACTTCATGCTTGGTGTTTGTGCTCTGACATGCACACTCAACTGTGGGACCTTATGTAGACAGGTGTGTACCTTTCCAAATCATGTCCAATCAACTGAATTTACTGCAGGTGGACTCCAATAAAGCTGTAGAGAGATCTCAAGGATGATCAGTGGAAAAAAGATGCACCTGAGCTCAATTTTGAGCTTCATGGCAAAGGCTGTGAATACTTATGTAAATGTGATTTCTTAGTTTTCTATTTTTAATAAATTCAAAAAAAGTTAAAAAAAAACGTTTTCACATTGTCATAATGGACTATTTTGTGTAGAATTTTGAGATAAGAGATTAAATTAATACAATTTGGAATGAGGCTGTAACATAACAAAATGTGGAAAAAGTGAAGCGCTGTGAATACTTTCCGGATGCACTGTACAATTTGCTTCTCACCCTTTCTGTCCTTGCCTCACCACCCTCAGCTTGCAGCCCTCTTGGCTTTGTATCCACTTGATACCCTGCCGCTGTGGATCGATCATAAGTGGCCAGCGCTCACTGGTGGTCAGAATGGCAGCATTCTCAGTTGACATCCGATCGTTCGGCAGGCCTTGGTTGTGCCAAGCAGCCACGGCGGCACTGTCTGTAAGCATGAGGACGGGATCCAGACCTTCTGCCAGTGGTACAGACACCTAAAAAGGAAGCCAGGGAATGATGTAAATGAGTACTGCAAACCAAAAGAAATGCAATATGCATTGAGGAAATCGTGCTTTGCTGAAGAAACTTCACCTTTTGAGATTTGAGGAACGGGATCCATTTTTCATTGACTAGTTCAACACGATACTGCATGGTGAAGTAACCCATGTAGGACACAAATGCTGAAGTGAGGGATACATCCCCACACAGAGTTTTCTGTTGATTCTTATACTCAACAAGCGTCTGTGACCAACGCTCTTTCTCTGACTAGACACACAAAACAAATAGGAATGTAAATGCACCCATTATTCTAATGTTTAATATACCATTTTCCAGGCTACAAGGCGCACCTAAAACCCCCAATTTGGCTAGAAGTTTAAAAACAATCAAACGTCTTATAAACTGCAGAATCCAGCAGATAAGATGGTGATACCGTATTTGAGCAATGATTGATCAAATCGATAAACATAGCTGTCCTAAAACGCAAAAAAATGTATGCACTGGGAATTGAACCTGAATAGTGGCAATGAGTGCTGACACTTTACTTACTAGATCATCAGCAATACAAACAAGATGTAACAAGGCATTCAACCTTATCTCATCATCGCACCTTTTTTAAGGTGCCAGGAACAGTGATTTGCAAAGGGCATTCTGTTAAACAGGTTAAACAGTATCTCCACTTTTTCACCAACTAATGTTAGAAAATGGGGAAAACAAAATGTCGTACAACAAAATACTCTACTCTACAAGCTGTTTTACTTAGGGAAACATACTAAACAGAGTTGTTATTTACCCACAGGTGAAGAAGTGGAGAGTCTGTTTAACATCAGAGTACACGATGCAAAACAGTGTTGTGGCACCGTGAGTAAAAATAGTATCATCACGGGATAAGTTCTGATGCAATATTATTTGTATCACAAGTGGTCTAATGGTAATGTCTTAGCATTCTTGCTGGTATTGCAGTACTTCCGGGAACGGTGCATCCGCAATGATCGCAGCAAGGCTTTAAGGCTAGGACCTTAGCTTGGCCTTTAGGCTGAGTGTAAGGGTCCCGGCACCTAGGCTTTGTAGCGTATTATGAACTGACCAACAACGGATAATGAATAATGAATAAAGAAGATAGAAAAATAACCCTTAACTGGCCCAATGTGAAAAAAAAAATGTTTTGTATCAAAAATGGTTTAATGATATGTCTTGGGCACATGTAACGTTGATCAGAGGTTTCTCACAACGAATGGTATGAGTGGGGTTCGTCCCTTTTCCTCAACCAAAAACTCATTTGGAGAAATGTTTGAAGTGGATAAAGGCATGAGGGAGCCTTCACGTTCAACTTAATGTGAAGAGGATTGAAGGGAACCGGAACAAAGTTATTAGTCATCCGTGTTTTATTTTTATTAAATTGAAGTTCACGCTGCTGTTTGTTCAATTTTAGCACAGCACTCTCAGCATTTGACAACAAAAACATGATGCCAACAGTAAAGTATTGTGGTGGCAGTGTGATGGTCTGGGCCAGCTTTGCTGCCTCAGGAACAAGACAACTTGCTTTGGTTTACGAAATAATGAATTCTGGCATTTACCAAAAGATTCTGAAGGGAAATGTACGTCCACTAATTCAGGCCCTCAAAACTCAAGCGCTCTTGGATCATGCAGCAGGACAATGACCGGAAACACACCAGCAAATCCACCTCTGAATGGCTCCAAAAACATAAAAAGAAGGTTCTGGAGCAGCCAAGTCAAAGTCTGAAATTAAATCCAATTTAGATGCTGTAGGGTGACCTTAAATGGGCAGTTCATGCTAGAAAACCCTCCAAATAAAGGATAGGCCAAAGTTCCTCTGCAGTGTTGTGAAAAACTTGTTTGATTTCTTTTATTGCTGCCAAAGATTGCCCAGGTTGCTATTAAGTTCAGGGGCAATCATGTTTTCACATAGGTTTAGATTTTTTGTGCTTTAATAAATGGAATCAACATTTAAAAACTGCACTTTTTGTTTGTGTGGGTTTGTCTCTGTGTGATATTAAAATTAGTTTGGTGATCTCAAATCTTTGATAAATAAATGTGAAAAAAAAACACACCAGGAAAGGGGCTTATACATTTTTACGACACAGTACGTGCTCGAGCAAATGGACTACATTTTGTTGTCTATTTTGTGAGCCTTAAAATCTTGTGCGCCTCAAGTATGGAAAAAAAATGACAAAGGACTATTTTGGGGGTGCGCATTATAATCCAGTGCGCCTTTGAGTGCAGAAAATATGGTTATCTTAATATATTAAAGGCAATTGGTGAAGAACATCAATTTGCACCCCTTAAAACAGAGCTCATTTGAATTTGGATTCACTCTGCATCACTTTTATCACATTTACCTAACGGTTCAATACAACATCTTTGACAGCTGTAGAGTGATAAATCACACATGACATTTTCTTACAAGGGGCTGCAGATCTGAAATATGTCACATAATAAATTCTCAGACAGTTAAAAATCACTATAATTTTACTCTAATGTATTATGGATTGCTTGTAATATCACCCAGTCCGGGGTGAGACATTGTTAATTTCCAACAGCTGTTGAGTCTTTGAGGTAAGTTAATGATTAAATATAGATGGCCTGATTTATTAGTCGGAACACTATTGCGTCCAGGTCAATGCCATGGAGAAGAAACATTTATCTTGATATGCTTAAAAGCCAAGCTGTTCCATGCAAACCACATTCATTTTCTGGGATAGGAAAGTCGAACTTGTAAAATGACCACTTGAGTGGTCATCTTTCATTTGATATCAGCATCTATAGCAGTAAATATACTGTAGCACAGAAGATGATTAAATGAGTTGAATAATAAAACAGTGTTTAAATTAAAATATTGTACAACTTTCTACAAATTAAGAACTATTCAAAATCATGGTCATTAAAAAATATGCAAATTAATACATTCAAAAATATTTTTAATAAATGCAGTTAAGTTTGCACAAAGCCAAAGCCATTTGCCTCATGTTCAAGTGCCCAACAAGCAATAAATGTTAAATGCATGCAGATGAGGCCACGCTCCTTGATTTCTGTAGTAAAATCTCTCCACAGCCAGAACACTCTGCCAAAAGATAACAACTTACGCCTTCCAAATCCATTTCATTGAGACTATTTTATCCCTGGTGATTCCCCACCAAATTTCTAACACCAGCAGTATGACTGGTGCAAATTAGTTAACAATTACTGCAACCGGCATTGCTGCCCTCCAAATTCTCTCATGTATTACCTCCAAGCCCCTCACTAGTCGGTTGGCCAGCTCTATGGTCTGGTTTGTGTTGCTCACATCCTGTTGACAGCTGATTTTCTCTGCTGTAGCACTCTCAAACTGAGCAGTTAGATTCTGGAGGTTAGCATCCAAATCCTAAAAAGCAGTAAAAAGTGAAAAGTAAGTAAATAATTGAGTGTTTTAATATGACACACCTGCTGAGCAACTAAGTTAATATTAAACATGAAGAAAGTAGTTGTACTTACTAGCAACTTCTTTTGGACAGCCTGCAGTTTAGTTGTTGCAGTTTCTAGTTCGGCGTTAGCTTGGGCCAAAGCCTGCCTCTTTGGAATGACCTCACAATAAATCTGAAATAACACCAAGTCGCTGTTTTAATCAAATGGTTAAAACAAAGAATGTGAGATGTGTATCAAACCTCATAGTATCGAACAATGTTGATTGTCCAGGCACAGAGCCCTGCTGCAGCTGTAGACTTGGTCTTAACTTGATCAGGGTGGAAGTTTGGATTTTTAAGGTAATACTGTTTGACCACATTCAAACTGGATTCATGAATATGTTCCTTATCATATGACACCAGGGCCTGCAGAAAATCATCTACCTGATACAACATACAACACATAACGGAGACAAATTATGTTTGGGTACTAAATGTATCAAGAATTAGATTGGATACCCACAAAAACACATTTATCTATTCTATCGGACAAATGATATCGGTCACAAATCCAGTCATCATCATAAAGCAGGCAATAATATTGCATTTTTTTTTCTTCTCAGCTCAAATGAAAGACTAAGTCAGGAGAAAAAACTCTGATCCCTTTACTTTAATTCAAGTGAATGTATTGGATGGCTTTTTGTAGCAACACAAATATTAAGAGCTTTAAAATATGTCTGGGTGGGTGTTGGTGGTGCCTCCTCCCCTAGTGTGTGAGCATATTCATGGAGCCATCCTGCCGTAATGTGAGCATGCGAGAGATGGTGAGCATGGGTCAGGGTCAAGGCCGGCAAAAAAAAATTAGATTGGCATCCATCAGACTGATGTGACTGAGATGATGACAGCTTAACCTTGCCCATGAAGGCCCGCGCTGCTTTCCAGCTCCGATCCTTAGGAACTCGACCGCGTGGAGCCAGTAGAACCATCACAGCCGCTGCCACGTTGATGACTGCCGGGGGAGGATTAGGGAAGGCCTTCAGTTCGGTAAGATTTACCTAAAAAGAGTTATAAATGTTTTACGGCTTGTAGAAGGACTCCAGATTTGACTGACCTTTTAATAGCACCAAGTACCTTGTTGAGGGTGTTCAGCGCTGTAGTGGCAGCTGTTAGTAGCGGTTCTGCTTTGGCAAGGTCTTGCTCACAATCCTGTTGTTTAACGGACACTTCTGCTTGGATGAGAAGAACCTAAAAAAAAAAACTGGATAAATTACTGTCTTTGTATTTAAAACTTGAAAAGGGCACGTGGACATAAAAAGACAAAAAAAAAAAAAATCATGAAAAAAGTTTTTAATTTAACCTTTTGAGCTTCAACATCTGCGGCTTCTTTTTTGCTGCTAACCCTTTCAGTTTGAAGTCCAATCTTCGTAATAAGAGCCTCAATATTCTCATTCTTTAAAGTCAAATTGGATTCTTGTTCTGCAAGTTTTCCTTTCAGGTCATCAACCTAAAAGGGAAATACATTTATTGCATATATTACCTAATATTAACCTTGAAGTCTAAATGTGGTAGGCAAGAAAAATATCACTTGGATTGGAAATAAACTCATTCAATGTCGGATGTTTTTCTCAAATGGGAAGAGCCAGTGCCAGCCATTTTTGGTGATTTTTACTCCTTTTTGAAGGCCAACAGAAAATTATGTTCAGTAACTATACAGGCATAAAAGAAGAATTCAACCCTCATATTTTATTGGAAAAAGTATGTTTCTATTTCTATCATTTAGTAAACAAAAGATGAACATTGCTAAGTTTCTTGAAAATACTCGTTTCCAAGAAAACTTCTGATAAAAACAGCTTTTTGTAAAAGGATGCATTTCAAGCAGAACCTTCACTTTTGCGCTTTTTTCGCATTTGTGATGCTTTCAATATCAAAACAATGCTTTCCATAAAAACAGGGCCACTTTGCTTGCAAAAAAAAAACATTTTACTGCAAGAACACTGAGTTTGTGCATGATCGATGCATGAACTTTTCAGGGCCCGATGTCTCCGGTGACGTGATGAAATTATTTAGATCCCCATGGAGATCGCGTTTCTGCGAACGTCCAAGATACGTCATCTCTCGCTGATGACAAAGACTTTGCCAACCTTTTTAGAAAGAAAAAAAAGCTGTCCGGACATATCCATATATTATTCACTCACACACTGCTTCACTAACTACTCTCGCCTACACACTTCAATCATTGGATACAGGGAGCAAAAAAAGAAAGTAGGGGGCTCCCTTGATGTGAGGAAAAATATCTGATCAAATCCACCAATGCTATTTAACATTGATTTATCATACCAAAATCATTCTCAGAGGGATACTACTTACTGATGAGCTGCACCAACAACATATTTTTACATCATGGCACTCAGGTTCAATGCTTCTGAAAACGTATTTATACGTTAAGTCACTGAATGTGTTCAAGCTGACCCTAGTTTTCATATGAAAAGATTCTACCTTGGCTACATTTTCACATGTCCAGGAGATGGTTTGACTTACTTGAACAGCAGTGCTTTGAAGCTTTCGAAGGCCGCTATCAAGCCGGTTCATCTTGTGCTGGAGCTGGGCTCGAGACTTTTGCAGAAGGTTCCTGTACAGTGTGATTTGCTGGAGAAAGCTCTTGGGGGTGGTGTAATTGTACCTCTTCTCATCGCGCTGGTATTTTTCACTTGCTTGGTTGACACTGGTATGAACGTAGGCCATGAAAAGACTGATGGATTCTTGGACAGCAGGCTGTAAAAGCACACAGACAAGCAGGGGTAGGGGATGGGGGGAGCAGGGCGAGGTGGATTGAGTAGAGTTTAACATCCGCAAGCTGATGGGGACTGAAATATTATCTTCATAAATTTTGAATTCATCTACAAGTTTTTCCATCTTACTATCGTGGCCCCGACTTACTCAATCTGAAATTTAAGTGTAGCAAAAATGATTAACCTTTGAAACTACTGTAAAAATAATTTGACAGTTAGTGTTGAGAAACATTTATCAATATTTAACATATATTAGGGTCCTCATTGATGATTGTTGATTAATTGTGCATACACATACTTAAATGTGTGTATGAGAGTTCTCGTTCAAAGAATGGGATTTGTCTTTATGTACTTGTGCATGACTTCAGGCATAAAATGCCACAAAATACCTGTTTTTTTTACAAAGAAAAAAACAACCTTTTGGTAAAGCAGTGAAACTACACATACAGTATAGAACAATTATAAAACATTCCCGCAACAACCCAAAATCAAAGTTGTTGTTTTTTTATTGATATGTAACCCTAAAATGATTTTACTGAACCAATTCTTTAGATTTTGCACCTTTATTAAGAAAATACTATCCATCCATCCATCGGTATTCTGCACCGCTTATCCTCAGTAGGGTCACAGGGGTGCTGGAGCCCATCCCAGCTATCTTCGGCCAGTGGGCAAGGGACACCCTGAACCGGTTGCCAGCCAGTTGCAGGACACAGAAACAGACAACTCACTCGCTCATTCACACCTAGGGACAATTTGGACCAGCCAATTAACCTAACATGCATGTTTTTGGAATGTGGGAGGAAACCGGAGTGCCCGGAGGAAACCCACGTAAGCACGGGGAGAACATGAAAACTCCACACAGGAGGTTCGATTCTTGACCTCAGAACTGTGCCGCATAGGTGCTAACCACTGCGCCGCCGTGCTGCCCAAGAAAATACTAGAGCCTGATATATGCAAAATCCTTTTCCACTTCTATTTCAAAATTAGTCATTTTAACATTTCTAGAAGATATTTGACAAACGCTTGCATACATGACATCTATTCACAATGCTGGCGACAAGACATTGTAGCTAGGTTTTCACAGTAGTGGACCGTCATGGCCTGCAAGGCTTTTTCTGCTGGCCTAAGGAAATGTCAGCACGCTTCACAAACTATGATTGGCAAGGGGCCAGAAACAAAATAAATCACATTGAAAAGATGAAGAAAAATAGAAATGTCCCAGTGTTAACTAATTAATTGTAAGCCCCTAATAGAAAAAAAAACCTAAGCCAGAAATATGACAAGACAGTCTCCACCTTCTGCATTAGCCCTAATGTCGATAAAAAATAACTTCTTAATGGAACAGAAACTTACTGATAATGTGTATGACAGATCAATTGAAATCTTCTCGAGAAAGAAAGTAAGATGGATTTTGTCCACAAATAAAAAGTATTTTTTTTGAGTAAAATGTGGCTATATTCCTAAATGTATAGTTTTACGAGGTTTTTATTGGTGCTTTTATATCTGTATGACCTGCTTTTATTATGCCAGCCTTTGTGATCCCTGAGGTCCTCTGGCAGCCATTTGTCGGCTGTTCCTAGGAGTAGACCAAAACCTATGGTGAAGCAGCATTCAGCCAATTTGGTCCTCACCTATAAAACGGTCTGCCGGAGGACACTAGGTCTGCGGGGACTCTTGATATTTTATAGAGAAGGCTCAACAATTTTTTTTAAATTGCTTTTAACTGACCAGTTTTACTTTGTTTAACTTCTAACCAGTTACTGTAACACATTTTACTTTTTATTTCACAAATTCTATGTTTTGTTCAATATTTTTTTCATTTACATTTTTATCTTTTAGTGTTTCCTCATTCGGGGGCCCCACACTGGTAGGGTGTGATTCAATGGCTGAAAATGCTGAGTCCATCTGTTGCCATCCCTATCAGTATGAATAAGCATCCCTCAGGTCCCTCTGACCACATAGTTGCCATGATCATATTTTATTTCTCTTAAAACATTTTTATTGTGTTTTAACCATTGTCTGTGTCTTATGTTTCTAGGGGGTTGGGGTTTTGGGGTAGAGGAAAAGGAGGGAATTTTTTGTCATTTTGCACACTGAATGTTTCAATACAGCACTCTGAGTTACAACTGCATAAAAGTGTTTTACAAAGATATTTGATTTAATTTGAAATGCTGTAAACTCCAAGAGTACACATACAAACATATTTAACAAATATAAAGTGAGTAAAAAATGACAGTCATTTAAGTGGATAACTTTAGAAATAATAATTTTAAACAGATTACTGCTATGTTTGGGAAACATTTCACTATGTCACTGTTGAATGTCTTGTGCAGTTAATATAAGGTCACGTACAATTAAATGCTCATCCAAGAAAGAAAATCCACTACTAAAAGTTTTCAATAGTACTACAATATCCCTCAGTATCCCCTCAAGTCATCATGATAGGTGTTTTTATCTTTAGTCCCCGATCAACATCCACACAGAGGCAGATGGAAAGAAGCAATCTGGCACATGGTTACATGAGAGGACACTTGCTTGTGACAGCTGTGCCTATTTAGTGGGTCGTTATTTGCTTAATCACTCTTTGCTCATTAACATAAATGATCTCAGACCGGGAGCGCTTCACTGCTATGATGGAAAACAATGTAATGCACGCACTTGCAGTGCGTCTTCGGGCATGTGTTGGGCAATTTGTCAGAACCTCAACATCGAACTAATGATGAAGGATCTATGAAAATGTTAATCCAGCTGCACTGTGATAATTAAAAGGGGTTCATTATAGTCTCCTCGTGTCTGTGTCACTGAGAAAATGCCTATGCAGCTTCGATAACATCTTGCTTTTAATGATCAGAACCTAGATGTTGAAAAATATCGCCATCTGAGAAATGTATTTCGACTTGTTTTTACCTCAATGTCATCAATCTCTTGGATAAATCTATAGCTGACTGACTGCAAAGCTTCTAAACTCCATGGATGAAACCAGTCGATGGTAGTGCACTGGATGAGAGCCGGAAATCTACGAGCCCTGAGTCGGAGCTCGTTTCCCACTGGTGACAGACACAATACCACCTAGAACAAAAGTAACCAGAGAAACAGTACATCTAAATATTGTGCATCAAATGTTTGTATGCTTTCTCTGCATTAACAATGAAAGTGACCCATCCTGCATTTGCAAACAACTCTGAAAAAGACAAACACAAAGAAGAGTGGCAAAAGAATCCCAAGCAAAATAGACATCAAATTCCTAAAGATATTTATAAAATTTTAAACCATATCTTTTAAATGATAATGTACATTGTAAAGCATAAAATAAAGTGACATTTGGTTCCATTCCAATGCAAATTAATTATGCTAGGCCACTTTGCTATATACAAGTGACTGATGCGACAGCTGGGGAACAAGAGCTTTTTGTCATTGTAATATTAGTTTAGTTCAGAGATTTTTTTGGTGTTGATGGAATTGCATTTTTATACGTTCATAAGGACTGCATAATAATAGTCTTGTGTTTCAAAATTGTCTTATTTCGGTTGGTAAGTGATGGGGCTTTTGTGGCGTTAAAGTGATTTGTGAAGTGAGGTTTCTGAAAACTGAACTGTCAGTTGAAGCCGGACTCTGTCAGTAAAGAACCTCCAGCAGTTCTCCTTGCTGTCCAGCAGGCCGAGAGCACGGACCTCAGCTCGCACAGCGGACACGATCCCTTCAATCTCCTCCTCAGTGAATACTTCAGGAATTTCTCCTACATGAGGTGCAGCTATCATTATATATATCACAGCATGTAAGATCAATATTCATTTTTCATGCATCGGAGGATTTCACAATCAAAATGATTTTGTACTAAACAAACAAGAAAAAATCTGCCTGAGCACTGAACAAGAAAAACATGAAAAAAAGATTCAGACCTGATGACAGTAAGTCATTAACAATGACGAGAAAGCGCTCATCGGGTATTTGTGCATCAGTCAGAAGGAGAGCTACACGCTGATTCTTCACACCAGTCTTAAGGAACAAACCCGCGAGATCAATCTGCACAAAACCACAAATGAATTTAACGAAAACATATATGAACAATAACACATCTTACTAAAATCAATACTTTAACTCATGTAATGACACAATAACATCTAAAGATAAACTTAGATCATTGAACCCACAAAACCAGTTTCATTGAGATATTGAAATATTCACCTTGGTCTTTAATGGAATCAGACAATTATTTCCTGCATCAACAGAGCATCTCAGTAAAAGAAAATTTAATCAATAACGTGCATGCAGCCACAGGGAATTAATTAAGATTTTTCACCTTTGTTTTATTAACTATGGATATTTTGTACATAACCAATGACATAAAAAACATTTAGGCTAAAATGACGTTAATCTTGGATTTGTCTCTAGTTTACCTTGAAGTCCTGGATGCCGTAACCTTTGTGTAAAGTAATTTGGAAGACTTCCACAGATGAAATGTAAGCAGCCAGGCGAGTCAAGCTTTGTTTCCCACTGCCTCCAACCCCAATCAGTAGGGCATGACTGCAAGGAGACTCCAAGATACGACTGATTCGACAGCTAGGGAACAAGAGATTTTTGTCATTGATTTATTTTACCTACTTTTTTCAAAGGAAAAGTCAAACCTTAAACGTTTAAATTCAGAAGAAAATATTAAAAATTAGATCAATTTTCATTCATACCATATAATGTACCATAAATCCAACCTACACATGTTGTATTGCATCTTCAAACAGCACAAGATTCATGGCTGCATTGAGTTCATTGTAGCTCTCAAGGGCATCAGTAAGGATGGACTTAAGCATAGGCCAGTCAGTGACAGTAGCATAAGAGGAGTCTTTGCCAATTCGGGCAAAGTGGCAAAAGATGAGAGGTTGCTTTATCACCTCTTTAACTTCAACTTCCTACATAAAGAAAAATAATATATTTTAGTGGAGGGATTAATTACACATGTGTCGATTCTGGATCTGATTCTGTATCACACCTCAAAACATTCATGCAAAGTCTCTGCTTGGAGCTTTTGGAAGAGCTGCACGTCTTTGACATCTAATAGCCTGTCGCAGTAAACTCTGCACGACTCATGGAACCACAGCAGACGCAGATCAGTACTGTTTTCCACGTTATCAGGCTCTGCAAAAAGGATCCCCTGAACCATACACAGACAGATGAATATTGCGCTTCATCCTTATAGGACATAGTAACAATATTAGAAACAAAATTACCTGAAAGATGTTAGATATGTCTCTCATATTGAATATATAGTGAAATTTGACAGCTGTTGGCAAAAAGTTGAGATCCATCTTGTGGTTGAGCATTACTGCTGCATGGACAATAGCTGCAATGCTCTTTTGCACAGGCAAACTAAAAGGATGCTGCGTCAGGTGACAGCTAAGTATCTGCCCAAATATTGACATCAGAGCCTCGGACGAAGGAAAGTTCACCGCAAACACGGAGAAATGTCGCTGTTTAAAGCAAATAGAGCATCATCTTAGTTTTTCAAAACAAATGTGACTATTTGATTAGTACTTGTTCCCTGGAGAGAAACGCTTGACTTTTTAGAACAATATGACTGGAATACATGTTATTACTGTATATCATATAAAGTAGTTGCATTTCTGACAAGTGTTCTGAAGAACTAAAGAGAAATACAATTTGTATCCATCCCATGCAAAACAAATAACAGAGCATTAAGTATTAACAAAATGTCTTTAAATGAACTGTATGTTGACATTTGTACTTATATTCATACCTGCAGTCTTGGGTTGATATTAAAGCTTCCAGCAGTTGGGTTCATACACGCAACATATTGCGTGTTGTAAATTTCCTTTAAAGACAACTTCTGTCTGTCATACCTAAAGTGATGCCAGAAATAAATTAAATGGTAGGAATGAATGATATATTAAAAATGTGCCTTCTTACCAATGCCCGTAATCCAGATGCTGTCGTATAAGTGTGTGCGCTTGCACTGTACCATATGCGTCAACAGCTGGCATGTTCATATCATCAATGAAGTACACCAGCTTTCTGCTGCCCACAGGGGAATAGCTCCTGCCGGCTCTTTTTTCCAACAGACGTTCTAGAAATTCTACAAAAACAAGCAAATGAAAAGTATCAGCACTCCTTGAGAGATGAAAAAGCACCAGCAGATGTCACCCAAGTGAATTCAAATATGCAATGTCCCCCCACTTACCTTGCAGTACCATAGAGTTTATGTAGTAGTTGAATGCTACTTTTGTAGTAGTGTAACTCTCTGACAGGCCTTCTAACATATTTCTGACAAGTGCAGTTTTGCCCACTCCAGCGTTCCCCACCAGCATCAGCGGCTGACTCCGCTCCAGCAACAAGTCCATGAAGTAGCGAAGACGCACAGTCTCTGCTGTGTGTACAAGAACAGCCTGCAATCATACAAACAGCAGGAGGAAAGGGGAAAGAGACATACATGGTTATTAAGGCTTTCTTTGGAGTGATTTATTGACAGACATGTGTTCAGTGAATTGTATGTGATTTATAATTTCTTGTATTTCACCAGTACACCGCAACTATTCTGTCATAATAGCATCATTTGCAGAGAACAAAACCCTGATAATTATTGCTCAGCAAGACTCTTTAGAGCATTCACAGCTGTATACAAGGGCATAAAGAATGACAAAAGAGCGTGGGTGATAGCTCAAGCCTTATTGCTCGAGCCTCCAACCCCACACAGGCTAGCATGGGGTGTTGTAGATGGTAATCATACACAGTGGCAAGCCTATCAACTACTGGAACAAGCCTGCCAAAAACTCTGAAGTGACTTCAGCCTTGCAGACGTTCACTGGGGGTGCATGTACAATATTAATACATCTTCATTATTGATTCTTGGTTATTTGTCTTAAAATGTTACTGATAATGTATGTAAGGGTCTGTCAAATCTGTGAGAACGTTTTGAGTTTTGAAATTACCTCACTACTGAAATAATAAGGGTCTTTATGTATGAAGTTGGAGGTATTCTCACTTGTAATGGTGTGCAAGTATCCATTTCAAAGGGAGGCACGATGTCAGTCCAAGGAAGTAAGCGCTTTGTTTGGGCGTCGATGTAGAAGTCAAACACCGTTCCCTGTGTTGGAAGCTTCACCATCTTCATTTCTTTGGTCCACCACTTACTGAACTCCACCCGGTAATCATAGAGCTAGATTTTCAGAAAATATTTTAAAATCCTTAATCAGGACAGCTCAGATCTATTTTACATAAATTAAATGATCAGGGTTTGGCTTAACATGGCTTCTATAAATATTATATATATATATATATATATATATATATATATATATATATATATATATATATATATATATATATATATATATATATATATATATATATATACCACAGCCATATCCCCCTAGTGGGAGGTGGCTAGAGTCATTTCTGACTCTTTTTGGGAGATTGATTCAGAGGAGGGGATTCCCAGCCCCCTCGCTCAACCCAACTGAGGTGTTGGGAGCACTTAGGTGACCAAACCCCCCAATTCCAACCCCTAATGCTGAACGCCAAACAGGGAGTCAACGGGTACCAATGTTTAAGTCTTAGGTATTACTCGGCCGAGGCTTGAACCACAATCTCCCAATCTCGGGACGGGCGCCCGACCCCCAAGGCCACCAAGCTCTATAAATATACCTCTATATATCTATATCTATATATATATATATATATGTGTATATGTGTATAAGGAAATAACATTAAATTAGAAATGTAAGAAAACATTGAAGTTATGTAAACAGACTTTGTTAAATTGAAAAGAAAGAAAAATAACTCCGAAATGACGCAGTTTGTTTGATCTGAAATTGTTCATTGGAGGGCTGGGGTTATATACATTGGAGAATGATTTTTATGACACCCAAATACATTTTATATAGGAGCAAACAAAAAACTCAAGTTATCATTAACAAAGTGTTACATGAATACCTGGTCTTGACACAAGGCCCCACCAAAAGCCCAAATGCAGGCAAAAATAAAGTAGGTCTCATAAAGCTCCCTTGGTGAGTCGGATGGAATATTTCCAGGGGTTAGAAAGCAGTCAAGTAAGGTACAAAGTGTCTATAAGAGAACAGAAAAGTAAACATGTGTCTGGCCTAGTGATCTGTATAGAGCAAACTGATTTTTTTCCTTTGTACCTGCACCAGGGAATTTTCAGGAATTGGAGTGATGGTCTTGAAGGTGCTTCTCATCTTTTCGATGCAACGAGGGACATACTTCTCAAACAAAATGGTTAAGTGAGCCTTTTCTGTTTGCCGTTCTCGTTGGTCAATCCAACTAGCAACAAATCTGAGCAACAAGGAATAATTGTACATGAAGTTCATGAAACTCAGAGTCAGAGATTTTCTACTTTAAAAAAACACATTCCATCTTGTGCTTTACACGTGATTAAAATAATGGTCGCTGAAGACTCACGGATTCCAGCCCAAGTCTTGCTGGTTGATGAAGAGGATTCCCGCTCGGGATACTGTAGCAGGGGTGGCTGCTCTTAGATGGCCAATTTCAAATACAAGCCTCATAGATGACGTGAGTGAAACACGCTCATTGCTAGCTAGAGTCAAGACCTGAAAGAACGCACACAGCTTTACAGTCCCTAAATAAAGTTCGCTGACACATACTTAAAACAATGAAACAATAAAAACAACTGACCATCCATTTTTAATTAGAAAAATAGCAACATGTCTCCCACCCAATGGTGTGATTGCTAAAGGATGGTTAAAGAAAGATTGTGTTTGTCCAGTTGCTATGTGTTGCAAAGAAGTGTACGAATGAACAAAAGGGTGGTACCATGTTGTCATCCATCACTGTGTTGAGTGATTCAATCCACATTGGATCAATATCTCCATCCAACACAATCCACTTAGGACCTGGGCTGGACATGTTGGCTTGCTCTCGCATCAGTGATGAAAGCAAACCTTGTATTGAGATAGAGAACAGTAAACAACAAAAGACGATGTTCAACTAATGTTCATTTGAAGGTCTTTGGTCTTGCATACTATGAACGTGAAGAGTAGACTTTAGTTGTAAATATACAGTGGACCCCTTAACTAAATGCAATGGTAGTGGGAATTTGCCCCTAAATAAAAAAGAGGGATAAACCACAAGTCAAAGGGTACTGCAGCATCAGTGTAAGGATTTCCACTGTATTTTCATTTTAAAAAATATAAGCTTGCCATCTTTCCACTCCCGAGTTGCAGGATGGATGAAGCCAAACAATTCATCTCTGTCAACTGCTTTTGGATTGAGGTCATTCCAGACAGGCTTCTTCTTCAGATGTGCATATGTTTTGTAGAGAACCCTTAATATCTAGTGAAGGGAGCACAATATAAGACAATCAATCAAAAGAATAGTGCATCAGTATTTTTCGTGGGACTAAAAACAATTATTATCTAACCGAGCTTTTTCCTGTTCCAGCATTTCCAACAACAAAGACAGAATGACGCACAGCCATAAGTTCCACCAATTGCATCACCTAAAAAGGGGGGAAAGGTAATGACATACCAAAACGTTTGAAAATGTATTTTTTTATGAGGCATGTTAAGATAAACCTTGAGGATAAATGTTTCCTCTGGCTGAAGTCGAAGAGAAACAGTGGTGTTTCTGACTTCCTTTTCAAAGTCCCAGTCTCGTTCCCTCTCGACTTCTAAGCCAGGAAAAAGATCTCGCAGCAGTCCAAGAAAGATGGGCACATCATCAGTCACAATTTTAGGCATGTTGAAATCCCTCAGTGCACGCATCAAGACCTAAGAAACACGCACAGTGAAACCAAAAGAGAACTATTTGTAATTAGCTTTAATTGTGCTACAATACTTTCATTTTCTCTTTTGTTAATTCATCACCTGATCCTCAGGTCTTGCCTTATCTCTTCTTCTGAGTCCACCAGCCACCATAAGAACAGATTTAACAGCTCGTAAACCCCAGTCATAGTGGTCCTATCAGATAGAAATTGTGTTTTTGGACTTAAAAAAACTAAACAGGAGTGTAAGAAATGATTAATGTCCAACCTGCTTGGAAAGAAGCTCCTTGCACAAAGTATAAAGAGAAGTAAACCTCCTGGCTAGAACCTTGGCACCACAGAAGCCTTCTGCCACTAACATGATCTCACAGATGAGCTCAATATCTGGTACCACCATTGCACAGGGTCTATGGCAGCATGAAAAAAGCACTGCTTTAATTTAAATCAATCTTATGTGAAATTATAAATGTGTACAATTCCCACCGAAACAAAGCCTTGAGGTTCTCAGGTAGTTCGGTCCTCCCTGCATAGCCTGGATTCATTGTAATGAAGATACCAACAGAAGGCTTGAGAAGAATTTCTGTATCCAGGAAGAGAAATCTAAGGAAACACCATGATATTAGAACTGCTGATATTCACTTTGGCAGAAATAGATGTTATCTTTTTACCTCTTTTTTTTAGATCGAATGGCATCCTGGATTGTTTTTACCTGTACTGCAACAACGGACAATACCTCAACAGAGATGCGATTGAATTCATCAAAGCAGCCCCATGCTCCAGTCTGGGCCAAACCCTTGTAGATATTGCCGGTTGACTAAGCAGAACCCGCCCCCCAAAAGTAACAACTCTCAATACATAAATAAGAAATTGATAAAGGTATTTGTCAAATAACCAACCCTGTAATCCATCTGCTCAGAACAGTTAAAGATGTACACCATGATACCCATTGCTCTCCCAAGATCCTTTGTGGTCTCGGTTTTGCCGGTCCCAGCAGGACCAGCTGGTGCACCACTCATAGTCAGGTGTAGTGACTGTGTCAGTGTGATGTAGCAGCTAAGATGAAGATAGAGGAATAAAGCATATGTGAAACATTTTATGTGTTTTCTGAATGACAATGGGCATCTTACCGGTCTGTAAGGGGGGTGATGACAAGTCGTGGTGTATTTCCAAGATACTCGTAAAGATAAGGGAACTTTGCGTCGCAAATGTGAATGAAGCAGTGGCGCTGCAGCTCATTCCAACAGTGTCGCAGATGGGAAAGCCACTGGAAGGCTTGCGAGTTTGTAACCTAAACACATAATTGTCAAACTAAGAGATATGAAGGTGAAATGCTATTACTGCAACACAGTGACGAATAAATATAGCTGTCTGAGCTGACTACAACTTTAACTTATCTTAGGCCATAAAATGAGTGTCTTTAAGGAAAAATATTAACATAATGGGGTTCAATGCAAAAGTATTAACTGTGAGAGTGAGCTTTACCTGCAAAAGGTCGTGTTTGCTTTCAATTCAATTGGTTTCATCCTAGATCACTCACCTTTTGGGCAATCAAGCCGGCGACAACATCTCTCGCGTGTACATCAATGGTACAAATTGTCATGATTTTCTGTCTGTTGCCTTGACTCAACTCGCCCAACAGCATGTTAATCAACAAGTTTAGTTGAGCAACCTGAGGGAGATTGTTTAAAAGGTTATAATAACAAAACAAATTAAAAAGTCTAACACATTATTGAGTGGTCGCCACAGCACAAGTATGTGAACCACATGATTCTGTCACTGGTCTTGCATGACAGCTCCAATACGTCTGTTGAAAACAGGGAGCCATTACAGAAACAGCAGTCAAGGGCATGTTAACCTGACAGAGCGCTGGTAAGACTGTCAAGCACAAGTGGATGAATCTAACGTTTTCATGATGCCTTGGATTAAAAACTTGAACACATCCTTTTCTCACCAGTTTCTTGTTGTAGTCTTTGAGAGCGGATTCAAATCCTTCTTCCATTCTTTTAAAGACAAGCTCTACATCATTACTCCACCATATCTGTGAGGCAGTCAGAGCAACTTGGGCTGGGAAGTCTAGAATCCACTGTTCTCTGGGCTTTTCCTCGTAGGCTGACACAGCCTCAGACAGGTGACTCCAAACACTTTTCCTCATGTTTTCTTCCAGGCAGGTGAGCCACATCTCAACCTTATACAATATCCATTTTGTCAGTAGGTACATTGTACAATATTGTGGAAGTTAAAAATCAGATATTAAAATCAATTTTGAAATGTAAACTATTATGACTTCTATTCTCAATTTTTTAAAATCCCAATATCTTACCGCTCCATTACAGAAACATTCCTCCTGGAATGGAACATACTCTCTTTCTTTGCTGTACATTCCCACCACAAGTTTCGGTTGATTATTGGAGAATTCTAGGTCAGACATATTATCAAATAGCTTTAGAAGGTGGCATGTGACCTGAAAAGCAATGCATTTTATTAAACTACAGTTAGTATTTAAATATAGCTTATTATGATTAAAATAACACAAAACAAAACTGGAAAAAAATGTACATCTTTGGGGCGGCTTCCTTTTGAGAGAATATCCAACAAATCTGCTGATGAAATGAAGTAAAATCTCGGAAATGCAATTCTTTTGGTCTCCAGGTATTCAGCGAGAGCTTTTTCACATAAAGCTAGCCTGATGAAATCGTGCATAAAGAAATTATGGAAACATAATTCATGTTTAAAATACTACGATAGAATATAGGACCTTTTCTGAAGACATTCCAACTTCTCAAAGAGTTTGGGTTTATTTGTGGCTTCTATCACATGTTTGGTTTTTGCACTGTCCAACATTAACTCCTGAAAAAAAAACAGAAACTATATTAAATTTTGATTCCTGATGTTTCAGATGTGAAACATTATATGTAAGTGAGGACCTGAAATTCAGCATCTATCATCCGAAATCTTTCCGCATCTGTTGGGAGTTGCTGGCAGATATCATCACAGCCTTTAAAGATACTTTCCAAATAGATCCACATCCTCTGCACCTCCATCCAGACCATCAGCACAGAGTCTGCCACCGTTAGCTGTCTCTGAAGTTCCACAACTTGGACACGAAAGTGATCAATGTGTTTGCTCTGAAAGATGCCCTGGAGCTGAACCTTAAGCATATACACACATTGTTGGAATAAAAGCAATAAGTTATTAATGTGGGTTACAACCTTAAAGATATATCTGCAGAGAGTGTCATATTTATGTGTACGTAACATGAACCAGTTACTTATTCAAGCAATTTCATTGTTTTAGCACACCACAAAAAAATGGGGGAGGGATGTGGTCTGTTTACACAAAGACAGAAGCACTAAAGTAGAAAGACTTCTAATTGCTGGCTACAACCCCCCCAAATGCATCTGGTGTACATGTACAAAGATCGCCGAGGGTGTAACAATACCCCATGTGCAACAGCAGCTATAAATCTTACGACTCAATAGGCACCTCTCCGGATTCAGCTGTGCTGTTAGACAGTCAGACAGGGAGGCCCCATTTTACATTCTCGACTATTCAGCATTTAACTATGAGTGCTTCCAACAGACACCTCATCTTGAGAACCAGTTGTTGGGTGTGTTACAGCTATAGCCTTAATTCAGATGATAAAACCCATTCCAAGCAACTACTCTGGTTAACCTACCTGATGATCCTCAAGCATCTCAATCAGCTCTCCATCACATTTAAGAAGAGGGATAGAGGTTTTGTAATGATCTTCATATGAAAGCTCCATTGATGCCCATATTTGACTTATTTCGGTCACAACCTGAAAATAAACGTCAACAGAATTCAGAATTCAACTGCCATGGAAAAACCATGTGTTTCATTTTCATTAAAACAGTACACATCGGCATAAAATGTATTAAAACACAAATTCCTGTAATTGTTATGTTTGTGATGACATTATCATGATATGAATGACCCTTGTCAATGAATATATATGAAGTAAAAAATGCACAGACCTTCTCAATGGCCATCTCTTTGACAGCCTTATCCACAATATTGCGGACTTCATCCTCATAAAAATGAAGTTGCAGAGCCAAGAGGTCTGCCAGGGTGGTTTGATCAGTCACAGTGAAGTTCATCTACACATAAAAGGAAACATTTTCTAGAAAGAAATACATTTGTATTTCTCTCAAGCAGAAAACACCTGCATGGTCCTTATGAGTTGAACCCAATGGCGCTCTCGTATCGCAAGGTTCTGCAGCTGACTCACAGCTCGTACTGACGTCAACAGATTCTTCACAAAAAGGTTTAGGCCCATATACACATTCCATCTGCGAGCCTCTTTGTCAAGTTTTCGCATATCCTACAAAAACAGAAGGCTTGTTATTATCATTTGTTATTAGCCCAATGTAATAACCAAAGCATTGGTGCATGGCAGGCAAGACATGCACTACTGGTGAACTCACCTTGGCAAACCCCCTCAGTTCTACATCCATCTGCTCAACGTTTATCTTCCTCCATTTACTCTTTGTCCAGTGTTCCACATTGGTCTGTATAGATAAAGACACATGCGTAGGGGTCATTAGGCTAAAGGAGCTTAATTGGGGCATTTAGTGGCCAGAGAATCAATGACCATACCAACAGCAGGCTGTTTAGATTATTGAGTTATTGGCTCTTGAGGCATTTTACTTGTACTTTTCTAACTTTATCTTGTGCTACTTTCCTTTCTTTCTGATGACTTACTTGAACAAATATGACTATGTCCCACAGTTCTTTCAGAACAACTATTTCTCGTTTGCAAAGCTTAATGTCTTTAAAGTCCTGAATTGTGACATCAAAAAGGTTTGTTGACTCTTGCAGTGCTGACAACTCTTTGTCCAAGTCTCGAATAGCTTTTTCAGACTACACAACAGAAGAGAAGAAATATGTCAACATTTTAAATTCTTGGACCAATATAAAGCAAAGGTTTAGCACACATACATTCTCCAGACTAGCATAAGGATGAGGTGTTTCATAATTAAAAGGTGCAGTGACTTTGAAGATCTCTCTGAATTGGCTTTGTTTCACCTGAAGAAAAATTAAATTTCAATGACATATTGCATTCTCAAACACCTCATTTTACTTAAGCATAAACAAGTATTATTAGTTGTGACCTCAAATTCCATGCAGCGCCTTCGTAAAACCAACACTTCCTCATTTTGCATGGAGGCGACCTCATTCCTCACTTTTAAGGACAATTTTTTGGCCCCGTTCCATTTATCGGGGAGTTCCTATTAATATTGGTAAAAGTGTCCATTTGCACATGAAAAGAAACAAGGAAAAATATTTTACTTTCCCATTACCTCGAGCTGTGAATAGACCTTGTCCGGAATGGATACTCCATAACGTTCTAGGAGGATTGCTGTGTCTCTTAGAGGCTCAAACATCTTGTCAGTGACAGGTTGTCTGTCCCTAATGGCCATGAGGTGACTCATGACTTCCACTAGACTGTGATAATCACCTTTAGGTACACACATGGCAAGCCCTTCAACAGTAGTGCGGACAAATTCTTGAAGCTCATCAAGGCTGAAAGGAATGTGAAGCGTAAGAATGGCACATAGGTATATTTGTGTTTTGACTGAGTGGATGGTGACCTGTTTGTTACATATGTCAAAAGATGCTCCTTAAAAAGCCAACTCCACTTCTTAATAGTGTTCAGCAAGCTGATTTTGAAGTGCTTAATGTCCACTCGAAACCATCCATCAAATACCTTGGAGTCTTCAAGTTTGCATAATTCAGAGTGCAGATCCTCATAATAATTGATCTGTTAAGTCAGGGTGTAAAAATATAATGTCATATATGATTTTGAACTAATCAGTTCAAGATCATGGGGAAGGCACCACTCACCTGTTCTTGGAAGTGATCAACAGTTGGTGGGCTGTCAGGGAGAATATCCGCCCTGTGAGACTCAACCTCTTCAGGTGTCAGCGCTCGTGCATACAATAGGAATTGGCTGAGAAACTCTGTCCGGTCATCTTGCCACAAATGGGAATAGCAGTCAAACTGTTCTTGATAAGATATGGCTTTTTTCAGGACATTCTCAACTCTCTCCATCACCTCCTTGCGTAAATCCAACAAATCAAGCATGTCTTCCATTAAAACCTATAAGGATTCAATTTGTGACAATTAAGGACAATTTTGGCTTAAAATGTTATTTTACATTTTCTTTTACTTTGGGGGGTGTGTAATGATCCGTTAATTGATTCAATTACTGTTTATCCGTACTCATAGCAAATGAAGACAATATAGCCTAAAGTCCACTGCTACTGCCTATGTAAATCAGTACCTGGTAGTTCTCCATGCTACAATCCACAGCCAACCTGTTGAGATTTGCTGAGGCCTTAAAAATATCTCCAACCAGTCCTTCTACAAGCTCGTAGAAGCCATCTGCTACATCTTTCTGCAGTGATGGATGGAAGCTCATGCCAGAGGCTGTAAGTGTTAACTGAGCCTCCAAAATAGGCGCCTGCTTCTGATTGGAGTCCATGTTGTGTAAGAAAAACTGAAGTGAGTGGCCAATGTAGCTGAAGAGACCCTCAACTACCATCTCGTCCACGTAGTCCATGTATGAATGCCAAGCATCTGAATTTAGGTCTGCCTGGAAGAGCATCATGTTCTCCTAATGATGGTTTTTCGTGGACATCAACAACAAATACACATTAAATGCTGTATTAGTCTAAGTGCATGTGAGAGAATTCTTACTCTAATCATTATGTACCGTACTTGTACCAACTTGTGGATCATCTCTCCATCTTGTTTTATGGAGCTATATATCCTCTTAACACGGTCTCCCCTGTCCTCAAGCTGTAGCAATGAGTTTTTCTTGTTTTCTTTTCTGCAAAACATTGTGTTCATACTCCATCTCTTTATCATAGAGTGAATGGCGTCACGGTTTTCTTTTGCTTTACTGGCTCGAACAACAAGGTCTTGGACTTGGTTTTTCATGGTGCATATGTGACTCCAACAGTCCTGGTCTTGCCACGTCAAGTCGCTCTCCGCTATTTTCAACAGTTGGTCTACTGAAGCCAGTTTGTCTCTTATGAGGGCAACTTCAATTTCAAGAACAGTCTTTTTAAGATTGTTGTACCACTGTACTATGAGTTGTAGACTCCTTACATACTAAAAACAATGAATCCAGATAGAAAATTAGAACATTTAAAAAATTGACATAATGCTTAAGGCTATGGTGCTTACCTTTGTGAGGACGTCACGCTTCTCATGAATAGTCATGGCTGCCTCAGGAATGTCATCTTTAAACGTTTTAATGTACTTCACATCTTTCAAAACTTCCGCCAGCTAAAGAGACAAAAGAATGATCTATGAAACTACAGTTGCTAGTAAGATTATTTTATAAATCAGCTCCCCTATCACAGATAAATATATAAACCGGTTTTCATGTCATACACTCTTGAGATGAGATAAACTGTTGTTTAGATTATTGTATTTGTTTATTCTAGTTTTAGAATGAATAGATTACATTAAATTTCATTTTATTCTCAACTTGTGTCTATGTCTGTTTTTGGCATTTTTTTCAAATAAAAACTCCCATTTCCAATAATGTGCTTTTAGGGATAATTTGAATACATTTTCTATTGCTTACATGAGTATTTAAGGAAAAAAACGGTGGGAATGATGTGCATCTGACTAATTGGTCAAACAAAAGTGAACTCACCTTGGGATTGAAATTGACTGATATGAGGTTGTTTGAGGAGTTTCTAAATAGGAGTGGTTCTTTCAGGTTAATCTGGCAAGCTTGCTCCAAACCTTTGCACCATTCAGTGTAAATGTGTTCTTCACACTGGTGTAGAAGACAAATCATCTCCTTGTACATGACATGCTCCTTTGTTGTATCCGCACCTCGAGCAGATCTGAAAATGCTAAATAATGAATCTTGAGCTTTAGCATAATATTGCATTAACATGTAAAAATGTAAATCTTGACATCTTCTACTCAACCTCTTGAGGACAATTTTCAGTTTTTCCCATGGTTCTTCGATACGTTTTCTGATCATTTTTGTCCATTTTAAAACTCCAGATACATGAGCCATATTCTTTCCAAAACAACATTCCATCTGCAGATAAAAAGCAGCTGAGTATTGCACTAAGCTTGCATAAAAAGTTAATTTTAGAATAAAGGTATATACAATTAAATATACCTTTTTTTGTTGTTGTTTACATTTGTTTCCAACACAAACTATTTCAAAGATTGAAATGAAAACAAAAAAGCGAGGGTGGGAATACAAGTCAATGTTTACAACCAACCTCATTGAGTTGTGACTTGAAGAGAAATTTACATTTCTCAAGCTCATCTCTGAATTGTTGCAGCAATAGAGGAATGTTGGGGCTGAATATTTTTCTAATGTTCCCTCTCTCAAGAAAGGGTCCAACAATAGTTAACAGCTACAAAAGAGAGAGTGAGAGAGAGAACAAAGTGCCATGGTTGTTCGTTCACAGCAGCTGAGCCATTGACAGTACGGTACACCAGTTTGATAAACAGTTTTTATATCCAGTTTCTCTTACTTTAAACGCTGATTCAAGTTCTGAACAATCCTTAAAAGCTGAGCATAGAAGGTTAGCAAATCTGCATTCAAAGTCCACAATCTTCACTTTGAAGTCCTGATAACCCATCTCAAAGTCCTGTAGGTACAGTCACAATTTGTTTTATAGTGCAAAAGAAAATATGGTTTAGATGACTTGGTCGGTTTAGTTTTTTAAAGTAAACATATTATGGAGATTTTACCTGGGAGTCAAGAGGACTCTGATCGCAGTGTATTAGAATCTGGCAGTGCTCATTGAACTCTGCGTACAACTGAGCAGCCTGTTCACTCAACAGCTTGCCTTTCAGACCACCAAATTCCAGTTTTTCCATCCTTTTGTATTCCAGCATTATTTCAAATATGTCCTGTAATGGAAGAATATACAATAAAAACTAGTGCCTGGAGTCTAAATATACCAAATATAAACTTCACCTCAAGTTGGAGCATGCGGTTAAGGAAGTTATTAAAACGTTTGAAAACCACGGCTGATGGGAAATCCCAGGCTGCATATTTTTCATGGCTTGCCAACTTCTCGCACTGGGTATGATAACTGTATTGGAAAGATCGAAAGACTTTGATCGCTTTTTTTACTGTGTACAGTCCTTCTTCAGGGTCTTCCCTAAGTAGCAAGTCTGAAGTCAAATACGTAGATGCCTATAAAACCAAAGAGTAAAGTGTTAATCATTATATGCTGTCACAGATGGTATACATTAGCAATATACATTTTGCATATAGTATCACAGAAAAAAACCATTAAAATCATAAACTGTACCTGTTCAATCAAGAGATTGCAGAGCTGCTGAAGCAAGACAACAATTCGTGTAGGCCTTTGATAAGATAGACAGCTTGTCCAGATAAGGAATAATATGTGAAACAGTGTAGGGATAGATGTTTCCACCAGTGGGAATTCTTCATTTTCCATTTGAGAAAGTTGAACACCCAGTGGCTGTAGATGAAGTTCAATATCCTTTGCTTCTTGGAGTGCTTATAAAGGGAAAATCCACCATTTTCATAGTTATAGGAGATAATCATTTATATGTTCAGTGGTGCACCCCACACACACACACACACAAAATGCTTTTCTTTTATGTAAAGGTTGTGTAGTTCTTAAAGTGTACACAAGGCTAACTCTTATGATGATGAATGATCACAGAATTTACAGGTTTTGAAATGTACAAAAATGCAAAAACTTGGATATAAACATGGTTTATATGTTGTATGCACATTTATTGTAACTTTTTTTGTAAATTATATTTAATTCTGCCTATTACTTTAATTTGGGTAATAGGATCTTGTTTGATTAAAAATATCTTACCGTCATACACTTTTTCAATCAAGGTCTTTATTACAGGATGATAACTGCTTTCCATCATTTGCAACATTCCTGCCATCTTCCGGACAACAGGACTCTGAAGCTAAACAGAATGAGGAAAAAGTCAACAGTAAGGGATGCCAGAAAATGAAAAATAAAGAATACGACCATTTTCAATGCGTGCCTGTTGATATATGCTCTGAATATTTCTCCGCCTTGAAGCCCAGAATCCTAGCTCTGCACAAGGCCCGGGATTACTGTCAGTTTGAAGTATGTCTGATGAATCTTCTTTTAACATTCGCTGGATCTGATTGGTCCAGTTGCTGACCTGGGTCTCTATTTTGTGTGCAAGAGCTCTGTCATAGCTTCCATAACCAAGGGAAGATGGAAATAAATCAAATATTAGAAAATTATTTGCTTCTATTAAATTGTATCTCTAATGCATGGGTTATACTCTTACATTTTGAGAGTATCGGATACATTTTCAAGCCAATCTGTATCATTTGGGACAGTGAGGACAGACTCCCCCAACGCACATCTGCGTACAACCGATGTTTTACTGCATATGCTCTGTGCATTTCGACTAATGTCCTCAGATAAGAGTTGAGGCCATGTCTTCTGGTTCCAGATGCCGCACAGTAGAGGTGTACATACCTAGAAAAAAAAACAATTTTAAGTTACATACACAGCTCCTAGGGGGAAGAAAAGAGATAAAAGGAGGACTTTTATGGGAGCACCTGTTCAACTACAATAGACAAATGCAGTATTGGACATGGAGCCAGGACACCAAAAAGTAAAAGCTCCTTGTAGTTTTCTGAATGGACGCAGGCAGAATGTTTTTTCGTTGTGTAAATGGTCTTACTTCTGACAAAACTGGGGCTCTAAATTAGAATAAAGAAAACAATGATCATTTGACTCATTATTAAACGATGTACCTTGCTAGCAAACATGCTAGTTTGGTGAATTATTTAATGTCACACAGTACCTCATGAGTGGCGACCAAAACACCAGTTTTAGGCGAAGAAAAATAAACAGTAGTGTGTTGTTCAAAAAAGTCTAGCAGCAGCGTTTGAAAGTCTTGCCTAGCGGAGAATTCTTCCCAAGTTCGAGTTGGCGTTTGTAAAAATTGACAAACTTTCTCCTCGATAAACTTTACCCTTACGTCGTCGAGAAACGAAGGAGCGCTCTCCTCGTCGTCCGACATGTTGACTCGCTTTACGATACTGACGTATGAATTCGGAAAGAAAACAAGAAGTCAGAAATAAACATTAGGTATACATTCAAACTTTCCATATAAAACTCATACGTTTTACTCCATATGTTTGTCAGTGAAGTCTGCAATCCATGAGTTGAAGTCCACCGGGGAGGTTTAGCTTGTGGTTGCTTAGTAACGGACAGCCTCCTCAATCACTGTTGCTGAATATTCTGAGCTCCGCCTGTCGCTACAGGGAATTTTGTGGATTGTGTTTACGCTCACATACAAAAAAATAAACACAATATGAAATTGTAGGGATAGGGCGAAGAAAATAGTTTTTTCCAACAGTTTATTACGTGACCAATGGACAACTTGTTTTCTTTTTTATTAGTACAGTATTCCTCTTTCTCAGGGAGGGGCGGCCTCAAATCGTCATGTGATTGGTCAAGACATGGGGGTCCATATTGGGATAAGAGGAGGTGGGATGCGTAAACAGAACATAACAGACTGGAATGTAGGAGAGGGAACAGTGGTATTTTAAATCTAAGGGGGTTAAAAGTTTTGTTAGTTTCAGTTTGCACACATAATTATTTAACATAAAGGGACAGTGTGTGATATTTAGTGTTTCTTAGAGGCGCAAAAAAACTTGTATTTAGTAAAAAAAGCATTCATTTGGGTACAAAGCGAAAATACATGGACTCTCATACCAATGTTAAGTTCAATGAAAAAAGTCATAGGTCAAAAAATGTGTATTTTCTTTACATAATGGAATTAATATCTTTGTTCGACACCATGTTTGCCGTCTTGCTGCTTGCTGATGCAGCGGCTCACAGCTCTTCAGCTAATTTTCTATTTTTTAAGTCAAGTCAAGTCATTTTTATTTGTATAGCCCTTAATCACAAAGAGTCTCAAAGGGCTTCACAGGTTATTACACTTGAGCAGTTTAGGTTATTCATATGCTATAGAGTAGAAGTGTGTTTTAAGCTTAGATTTAAACATTTCCACTGAGGTTGCAGATCGGATCTAAGGGGCAAGAGCATTCCACAACACCGGTGCCCGGATGGAGAACGCTCTCGAACCAGCGGAACACTTCTTGGCTCTTGGGATCACCAGAAGACCGGCGCTCTCAGAGCCAAGGCTTCGGGCCAGAACATAGGGGGAGATCAGATCTGAAAGATATGAGGGGGAAAGTCCATGTATGATTTTGTATAATAATAAGAGAACCTTGAAATCACATCTTAGGCTAACGGGGAGCCAATGCAGGTTAGCCAAAATTGGGGTGATGTGATCAGACTTTTTTGTCCTAGTTAAAAGCCTCACTGCGGCATTTTGTACCAGCTGAAGACTCTTGAGTCTGGTCATCGGAAGACCGGAGAGTAGTGTATTACAGTAATCAAGACGGGAGGTAACAAACGCGTGAATTATAATCTTTGCATCCGACTGAGACAGTATAGGATGAATTTTAGCAATGTTACGAAGATGGAAGAAAGCGGTTCTAGTAATTTTCTTCACATGTGTTTGAAAGGACAGATCGGGGTCAAATGTGACACCAACATTTTTAAGTGAGTCACTCTGTGTGATGTGACATTTGTCAATGTTCACAGCAGTTTTAGAGAATAAGTTGCGGCATATTGATGGACCAATAACTAACATTTCGGTCTTTTCAGAGTTAAGACGCAAGAAATTGAGTGACATCCACTCTTTTATCTCAGTGAGGCAGGCCTCCAAATTTGCACAGTTTAGTGTGGCAGATTCCTCCATCGGGAGATATAGTTGAGTGTCATCTGCGTAGCATTGGAAACTGATATTATAAATGCTGAAGAGAAGGGGGCCAAGCACTGAACCCTGTGGAACACCACAGGTAACACTAAAGGGCTCAGATGTCATTTCGCCATATTGAACACAGTGCGTCCTATCTGAGAGGTAGGATCTGAACCATAAGAGGACGTTTTCTGAGAGACCAATCCATTTTTCCAACCGTTCTAGTAAGATATTATGGTCCACTGTGTCAAAAGCAGCACTAAGGTCCAGCAGCAGCAAAAGTGATGAAGCGCCAGAGTCCATTGCCCGTAGGAGATAATTGGTTACCTTAATCGGAGCTGTCTCAGTAGAGTGGTTAGCCCTGAATCCTGATTGCATTGATTCAAAAAGATTGTTCTCGAATATGAAATTATTCAGCTGCTGTGCCACTACTTTTTCAAGTACTTTAGAAAGAAACGGTAGGTTTGACACATGTCTATAATTACATAAGCTCTCTGGATCAAGGTTGGGTCATTTCATTGTGGGTTTAATAACGGCGGACTTAAAAACCGCTGGAACTACACCTGAGGAGAGTGATATGTTTATAATATTTAGAACTGAAGGTGCAAGGACGCCAAAAAGACCTTTAATAAGTGAACCTGGAAGCGGGTCGAACTGGCAAGTCGTTGGTTTGGCCGTATTCACCGTCTGTTTAAGATTATTGAGTGACAGTTCACTAAAACGGGACAAATTCCCTGGACAGCCACCCTGTCGTGCATCTATAGATTTCAGCGCTTTAGTATATGTTGTATTAATACTGTCTTTAGCAATTTCTTCCTGTATGCATCGAATCTTCTTAGTAAAGAAGACCATTAAGTCATGGGCTGAATGGGTGGAACTATCTGGGATAGTCTGTTGCCTTGTATGCTACAGTGTCGAAAAGGACTTTGGGATTGTTCTTTTGTGACGCAATCACCTTCGAAAGGTAGGCTGATTTTGCAGAGGCAAGGGCCGCTTTATACTTAAAAGTCCCCCCATAATTATAATTTTGTCTGCATAGGTTACTAGTTCAGACAAAAGTTCAGCGAATTCGTCCAAGAAAGCTGTGTATGGCCCTGGTGCGCGATAAATAATTACTACATAATAATTACCATTATTAATTAGTATTTAGTAATAGTAGTAGTAATAAAATATGATCTTATTTGTCTTTTTCTCCAGTACTTTTTATTGAAAAACAATAAAAATTATTCTATCTGTGTATTAATTGTTATTACAACATCCGTTGCAGCCTGGTCATCCTGCAAGGGGGATGACCTCATGTGCGGTCCCTTCTCAAGGTTTCTTCATTTTCCTCATGTTGAGGTTTTTGAGTTTTTCTATGCCCTCATGTAGGTTTTAGATCAGGATATGCTGTAATAATAGTCTGTTATTTGCAATAATCTGTGGCCTGTGCAGCCCTGACTCCTTGTGATTAAGGGCTATACAAATAAACATGACTTGATTTGACTTGCTGTGGCACTGGTTTTCATTTGCATTAGAGAACAGTGCTATCTCTTGGTCAATTATCACCAGTGTTACGTAACGGCGTTATTTTTTCAGTATGACCTGTTTTTCCGCCGTATCATTACTGAAGTTTAAAAGGGGTGCGTTACTGGCATCTTATGTGTATACTCACACTTTTGTCTGTTTACATACATTTTTTTGTCTATGTTTACGTACGTTTTTGTGTATGTTTATGTACATGCCGATTGTTATTTTATAACATTGTTTACGGTTTATTTTTGTTGCACATCAAGTGTAAAATGAATCCGTTGCTAGTCATTTGCAATAAATATTACAAGGTTTTATAAGAATAGTTCTCAGAATATTTCAAATTGTTTGACATACAACAACTTATTTTTAGAGTAACAAAAATAGTTACTTTCTCTGGTAACTAGTTACTTTTACAATAGAGTAACTCAGTTACAGTACTCACTCAGTTACATTTTAGAAGATATAGTAACCATAACGAAATAGTTTTTAAAGGAAAGTGCCCAACACTGAATATTACACACAGGGGCTTTACAATTAAAACAAAAAAAATCTTGTTGTGTGCATTGTACACAATCAACGTCGCTGATGTCATACTGTTTGCTCATGCAGCAAGAGCAGTGTTTGTGAACCGGTGTGCCACAAAACCTTGTCTAGTATGCCGCAGGAAATTGTCCATTTTTTATCTTTGTAAAAAGCATGCCACTGTTCATTATTTATGCTTTCTTCCAGTCATCAGCCAGGTAATAGTAACATTCATTCCTACTGACTACCATATTTTTCGCTTTGCACATTCGACTACCAGTTTTGTTCCTTAAAAAGGCTTCCAATAAAAAAATATTAATAATAAAAAAATTTAAAAAATAGACATACTTTTTTTTCAAATTCAAACAACAAAAAAATATTAACCCAAAACAAGTATTTTAGGCTGTGGCTGTTTTACATTAAAAAGTCTTTGTGTGTGAATAAACCGCTCCGACGATCTCATTAGATTTCCGTTTTTGTAAAAGTTGTCCACTTCCTGTTGAAGCAAGCGCATGTTGTTTGTTTGTTTTTGAATATTGTGTAGACGGATTGTGTTTTGTATTAAAATAGATTATGCAATAAGTTCGACCGCTTTTAAATGTCAAAAGGTTGGGATCTATGTTCATATAAGGCAGTAGGTTGCAGCAGATTATGTTGTTTCTCTTTATGTATGTACTAATTACCTGGTCATGAGGTAGCACAGGTAAATATATTTATGAATTACTTGCGCTGAGCATGGCAACGGAGTGGTCTGCGGCACAGTTCTGAGATCATGGGATCAAATCCAGCTACCAGCCTTCCGCTGCAGAGTTTGCATGTTCTTCCCGTGCTTGCGTGGGTTTCCTCCCGCATTCCAAAAACATGCATGGCAGGGAAATTGGCCAGTTCAGGGAAATTGGCCAGTTCAAATTGTCCGTAGGTATGAATGAGCGAGTGAGTTGTCTGTTTCTGTGTCCTGCGACTGGCTGGCAACCAGTTCAGGGTGTCCCCTGCCCACTGCCCAAAGATAGCTGGGATGGGCTCCAGTACCCCTGGGACCCTACTTAGGAAAAGTGGTGCAGATAATGGAGGGATGGATAGTTTGCACTGTGAAAATAATATTAAAATAAATCAAATGAAGTGAAATATTTGCAGATAACCTTCATCACTATCATTTATTATTCTTAACCAAAAAAGGTTAGAATATCAGATACAGTTTGCCTATGTTAAATATATTTTTTGATATTTTTGTGGATGTAGGTTTGAGAAAAGGGGATGTTTTAATGGTGTATTTGCCCTTCGATACTTTTGTTGATTAAAGACTACACAAATATATTTGACTTGAATATACTAGAAAAAAAGATACAAATTTGGTAAAACAGGTAAAAAAGAATAATATCCCATTTTACTGCAAAATTATTGACCAAAATGAATAACCGGCATATCTTTAGCCACTGTGCCGACAAATAACTTAAAAATCACTTGTACTGTCAATTTAGGCAGCATGATAATTAATCTGCTAAAAAAATCAAAGAAAATATGAAACTGTTGATGGTAATTATGTTAAAACATTTTCAACAGACGGTGCGCCTCAAGATTTTTAATGAAAAAGGAATAGCATGCTCTCATCAAAAAAGGTTGGGAAGCACTGAATTTGAGAACAAAAACAACCCGAAAAATGTATAAATGAATAAGCCTCCTCCAGCAGAATTTATTTAGTATTTTAAAATACTGTATGTGCATCAAATATTTCCTTGGACACTTCATGATTCTGTCAGTGCCCCTTTCTCACAATTCTGGCCCAATTTAGATCGAACTATAGTATACTGCAGGGGTGGAAAAATAACGGCCCGCGGGCCATATGCAGCCTGGCAGGTTTTTTCATCTGGCCAGCTAAGCGAAAATGGGGAAAATATAATAACACTATAGATAATAGTCATAAAAGAGCCGCTAATTAAAAAAATGTTTGTGCCAACTTTGTCCCAATTATCCCCTTTGTGTGTTCGCCCCCAAAATACTAAAACATAAATACTATAAAATTCCTACAACAAAATGAAATATTGAATTAATTGCTTCAAAACAGGTACTGGATAGATTATTTTGCTTTCATTCCGAAAACAAAATAAAATACTACAAAAATACTACTGCATTAATAATATAATACAATAATAATATTACAACAGAAATACTACAAAAATATAACTAATGTGATTTAAAAAAAAATACTAAAGAAACACTAAAATTCTATTGTGGAAATACTACAAAAATATTACTCTGGAAATAAATAATCAAAAATCTTTACAGAAATACTACAAAAATACCACTACATGACACTATCCATGTCACTCAAATGTGATGAGCTGAAACTGACTAACTGCCTTTAATACTATAATACAATACTATTAGAACATAAATATCACAACAGAAATACTACAAAAATATAACTAACGTAATATTACAAAAATATTAAAGAAACACCAACATAATACCATGGAAATACTACAAAAATACAACTATGGAAATAAAAATTATAAAAAACTTACAAAACTACTACAAAAACACCACTACAGTAATACTATAATACAGAAACACTACTGGCAAAATGTAACACCAGAATTACACGTAAAGTAATTTCCAAACTTCAGTGGTTAGTACATTCGCCAACACGTGAAAAGGTCCCCGGTTCGAGACCGGGTGGAGAGATTTGTTAGCCTGGAGACAATGGGTGCCCAAGACCCTATGACCCTTGTGGTTAAGTGACACACACACACACACACACACACACACACACACACACACACACACAAACACACACACACACACACACACACACACACACACACACACACACACACTCAAACACAATACTACAAATAGAAAACAGATATACTACAAACTCTACGATGGAAATACCAGAGAAATACTACAAAAACACTACTGTAGAAATAGTACAAAAATACTACAAAATCAAAACTACAGTAATCCAACAAAAGTACTACTGAAATACTACAATAGTAATTAACATACAACTACAGTAATACTACAAAACCAAATATAAAATGAAGTGCTTAAAACGGGGATATTTTATGTTACCATATATATATTAAGTTATACATTTTTTTCTTACTTTTAAGTGTTTTAAAAACCAATTTGATGCAACTAATCTATTAAATAACAAATCTAAGGAAATTTACCATGTAAATGTCTGAATGTACGTATATTGATACATAAATTTAAAAAATGGACATGTCACCAAAATCAGCCCTTTGGCCACATTTTTTAACATAAGACTCC